>NW_025953991.1:0-120818 GCF_022497035.1 Daldinia vernicosa | reverse complement strand
TATAAATAATAATTTATAATAAATTATATAAATATAAAATAATTTTTAATATAATAATAATTATTAAATTTAAAATTATTTTTTATATTATATTTTTTATATAAATTAATTAACGTAATATTTTATAAAAAAAAATAATTTTTATATTAATAATAATTCTTTATATAAGAATTATTCCTTCTTAAAAATATTATATTTTAAAACTATATTTTACCGGTATGGTAGGTATTTAGGTATTTCAACCCCACGCCCGCTGCCGCCCACGCTAAACGAAACATTTCAACTCGTTCCCGTTTGCTTTACACGTTTTCCATCTTAAGCGAGAAACATCATGGGTAGACGCTTATTCGCCTAAGTCACGAAGAGGAATGCGCCAACTATCGAGCTTCGAGGCAGTGTACTGCAGTGCACTGCAATATGATAAGTTGGCTTCGCGCCGTCCATCTCATTCGACCCAACGTAGCCGTGAGGATTCGATGAGATGATCGTTGAAAGTCTATTTGCCCGCGTTATGAATGCAATATCTCGAGGGAACACAGAGGTTTAGCATATAGTCATTCTATTATCTTGGAATAACTTCTGTCTTATTAAGATAAATTATCGGAGATATTACCATTATCACCGTACCTCACATTGAAGCATCGCCACGTGCTAACTTGCCGGTTCTTTACTATGGTATTATGGGTAAGTAAAACCCCTGTCACAAGTCGCGCGCTAAAGTGTGGCCTGTGTTGCTGCTTCTTGACTTGTTATACATACCTCAAGGCATACTTATATGCGTACAGTAACAAACACAGAAAATTCAACACTTTAAGCACTTATAAATCAAAACGCGGGGCTTGAGGCTATCTAGAGATCATGTTAGTGTTTTTTTCTTATACATAAAACGTATAAAATGTCAAAATATTAATTATTTCTTCAAGTATTAAATGTACTTTTAAAAGATCTTAGGTAAACTAATACTGATTTAGTATGGTGGTTTGCCTAACCTATTCTGGCGGTACCTAACAGGGTGGTTTTATTTTGGCCTGGTACCATAGTACGACGTACCCTTTCGGATTTCCGAACTGCTGGAGTCACTAGCATATGTACATCCTGGGCGGACCTAGGCAGAACAGGGGGTGGTGACTTGTCATGCTGCATCTAGGTACATGTTTATCGCAGCTGACCAAGATTTAAAGGTCGACCACCCCGGCCACCAAATCTATCCATTAACGATTAAGACTCATATTATCTGCAGTAGGGCGCCATGAGCGCAAATCGGGGCGGAGATCTGAGGTCTATCCCAACGAATCAACATGCGGGTCAGGGGTCAAGGGTCTTCTTTGCCGCGCTGTCAATGGATTGGCAATTGGTGGGTGGGATGGCGGCTTGGAGGCTTGGGGGCTTGGAAGCTTGGAGGAACAAGTTTACCACAGCAAAAGAGTTGAACCCCAAGGCGGCAGAGTGGCCGGTTTGAACTGAATTGAACAAGTCCCCCGTAATGGAGGGTATGCGGCTAAAATATAGAATAAAATATAAATATCACCAACACCCCTCTTCCATTTCTGCCCCCCTTTTTCCTTTTGTTCTCCCTCCCCCCCACCACAACCATCAGGGTCGCAAAGCTACCTCAAGGATATCTCCAGATACATTCGTTCACTTATTTTCGAATCGACTCTGGGATAGACTGCCTGGACTCCTGTAAATCCTTTTCTTTTTTGTGCGTCAAAACTCACCAACCCCTTCACTCTCTACGTCCACGGAAACCCGAAATTACTCTACACTCTTTTCGTCACTCTCTAGTCAATTTATACTCAGAAGGGGGAATTTTTCAATAAATTTCCCTTATCAATTATCCCGAACCAAACTACCAACACAACCACGCTGTCTCGATTTCTTTCGCCCCTCCGTAAAACAACCGCCGCCATGTTCAAACGCTCGTTCCGATCCGGGGACCGAGTCGACAAGTCGGCGAGGCTGAAGAAGTCTAACAACAGCAACAACAATAACAACAACAACAATAAGGTTCGGGATCCTCAGAAACTAGCGAAACTGCAGCGGTCGATCGAGGAGATCCTCCCCGCCAAAAGGACCCTCAATTCTCCTATCGTCACATTGACGATCGGGAGAGAAGCAAGACTGTTCGCGGCCCACGAGGAGGTCCTAAGCCAATCGCCCTTTTTCGAGCGGGCGTGCCGGGACCAATACCTCGAGGCGCAGAGCAAGAGGATTTCACTTCCGGACGAAGAACCCGAGATCTTCTCGGCCGTACTCGAGTACCTCTATAAGGGTGACTACTACCCACGCTTGGTACATAACAAGCACCGAAACTCTTGGGAGCTCGAGGATGCCGTAGGATCACCCGACCCTTCAGAAAACAACCGAGCTGGCCGCGGAGCCGTCGAGGCCACAATGCACGTCGCCAGCGTGGGACAATATCTCTTGCGGGATACCGTCGTGTACTGCGCCGCCGATAGGTACGGACTCGAAGAGCTCAAGCGCCTAGCTCTTCGGAAGCAAGGCCTACAGAGCGGCATCGATGTCGGAACGATCCTTAGATCGGCGCAGTACGCCTACGACAACACGCCGGACACGGACTCGCGACTACGCGCTCACTATCTCGCCCTAATTATCCGATGTCGCAAGACATTTAAGAGGAGCGGAACCATGCAGACGGAGATGGAACGGGGCGGCAAACTTTTCTTTGACCTATTCGTGGCCATGTGCAACCATCTCGACGACGTCGTGGAAATGAGCAACGCTCGAACGCCTAAGACGATCTAGAGAACTCTCGGATCTGCACTAACAATATACATCCACTAAATATCGGGGTCACTTGGGGAGAAATATGACGTTGGAATGTGTCTCGAATTTGGCGAGGAACGAACGGTCACGGAGTTGAATGATTCTGCTTTTCCTTGTCTCTGGTTTCTTCCCTCAACTCAATCTCTCCCGGGTATTATCATCAGATTGGAACACCATTTGGGACAAAACCCACAACTCCACTTCTCATCGAGGTTGGCCGACCATTTTGATGAAGTTTTTTTTTATATCAGGGAGAGGTAAGGGGGTATGAACGTACACGGTTTGCTCATGTTATCACTCGTTGTGACTTTTCTATTTCTGATGACCCAAAGGAACAACACTACCAACTCAACTCAATATTCACAAAATATCCCCATGGTCTTTATCGGTCTTTGAACTAGGCGTTATGGATTACTTTCAGTCGACTTGTCTTAGCTTCTTCGCTGAGCGAAAAGTCAAAGAAAGAAAAGAAACAATGCACAACGGTGAAGAGACCAGGAAAGAGGAAAGGTTTGCGGCAACACACTTTGCGGATTTGTCTTTTTTACAGCGTTGCTTTTTAATTTCCACACCGAGTACAGACGAATACGACGCCACGATACCATCTCGACTCTACCAGATTGTCAATTTTTTGGGAATAAAACTCGCAAAGAGCAGCCGAGAGGACAAATTGGAAAACGCACCACAGGCTGGCGCGCCTCTTCGCCGCCGTCCATCTTCTATGTCTTCAAGCAAGCAGAGAGGAAGAAAAATAAACATACACACAGTCGCCCATATAGTATCCTCCACCCCCGGAGAGAGAAATATGGGCGTGGCAAGGTAACGGAAAGAATGAATACTGCTGAAGCTGCAATGGTTCCGCTGGCGCTTAACGAAAGCTGCTGGCATGACAAAATGACAAGATCTATCTAGTCTTGACGACTAGCACAGGTAAAAAAACAAAAACAAAAATGCCCCTGTCCCTAGCGGATAGTTATCACAGCTCAAGCCCTCATTGGGGCGAGAAAATGAGAGATTCGGCCACCTCAAATATTTGTTTTTGCGATATGCTTTGTGCTCTTGGTGCATAGATGTTCGTGATGTTATGAAGTGCCTGGACCTGAGATACAGAATGAACAGGTCTTTTTATTTTTGTTTCAGCAACTAACCCTTCAAATAAGTTACTATTGGTTTAAGATACTAAACAAGGCGAAGATAAATAATTCAAGTAATTCTGCTAAATTACCATTGATAAGTTGACTGTTGTAGTGGGTGTAAGTCTTGGTCTCTTATGCACATAACGATATGTGAATAATCAATAAAACCGGGAACTGGTAATCCGTAGATCTATCGATAACTCAAGAACCTTAAAGCTAGAGCTATCTGCCCCACCACCCCGCAATCGTCAACTTAATTGTTCAAGTCAGAAGGACGTAACTTATCAATATTATCAAGCAATCACTTCACCAATCTCAACGTCTCTATTTCTCATCCTTTCTATTTCTCATCCTTTCTATTTCTCATCCTTTCTATTTCTCATCCTCTAAAGATTATCTACAAGCCAAAGTATACGCGACGAGAATGGCCTCCTCTTCCACGTCCGAGTCTACCTCGGCCGCTGCTGCCGCGCCCTCAACGGCAACATCAGAACCTGTGGCCATCGTGTGCGTGGGTATGGCTGGATCTGGAAAGACAACCTTCATGCAACGCATCAATGCACATCTACACGGCCAGAGAGAACCCCCCTACGTGATCAACCTCGATCCGGCTGTTCTTAATGTTCCTTTCGAGAGCAATATCGACATTCGCGACTCGGTGAACTACAAGGAAGTCATGAAGCAGTATAACCTTGGTCCCAACGGCGGTATTTTGACCTCTCTAAACCTATTCTCGACAAAGGTCGATCAGATCTTAAAGTTGCTCGAGAAGAGGACTAGTTTAGAACCAGAAACCCCAAACAAGAAGCCCATTAAGAACATTCTTGTTGATACACGTATGGCTACTACATGAAGATTTATTAACTAACAGCAGAATTGCTGACTTATATGTCTTATTACAGCCGGCCAAATTGAAGTTTTCGTCTGGTCTGCCTCAGGCCAAATCCTCCTCGAGTCCCTCGCTTCCACCTTCCCGACTGTCATTGCGTACATCATCGATACCCCTCGAACCGCCTCGACTAGCACATTCATGAGTAATATGCTATACGCTTGCTCGATTCTATACAAGACCAAGCTACCGATGATATTGGTGTTCAACAAGACGGATGTCAAGGACGCAGAATTTGCTAAGGAGTGGATGACGGATTACGACGCCTTCCAAGCCGCATTGTCAAACGACGAGGCTTCCAACGCGTTTGGCGGCGTCGAAGGCGAGGGCGCAGGCAGTGGTTACATGAGTAGCTTGTTAAACTCGATGAGCATGATGCTCGAAGAATTCTACGCCCACCTTAGCGTCGTAGGGGTCTCGTCCATGACGGGAGCCGGCGTCGACGACTTCTTCGCTGCCGTAAGGGAGAAGGCGGATGAATTCAAGAAGGACTACCGCCCCGAACTCGAGCGCAAGCGCCAGGAACGCGAAGACCAAAGGCAGAAGGCCCGCGAGAAGGAGTTAGACAAGATGATGAAGGGCATGTCTATGGGTGTGAATAACCCCAGGGATACTGCTGTGAAGCCACCCAAAGCGGATGACGATGAGGATATGCAGGATGATAGCGACGAGAAGGACGCAGATGATTACGATGACGACGTGGATGATGAGATGGACCGCGAGGGTTTACAGGCTAGGTACGAGGCTGCGACGGGGACAAATGCAGATTCGGTCATGGACGATGCCAGCTTTGCCAAGTATTTACATACGCAGAGAAGAGGATAAAGGAGGCGATTCATCTTACTATTAGTCACTATACATGATAGGGTACAAAGGTTTCAGGGTCTAGGGAGTTACGATCGCATGAGGGCATAGGCGTAATGATACCAAATTTTTGATTTGCTCGATTCCTTGAGACTTGAATATCTTTGTTCCCTTAGTAAACCAACGCCCAAACTCCAGGTTACATGCTATGGGCTGTAGCGACGCAGACAGCTTCCGAACATCCTGTCGAACCCCTAAGAACGATTTCTGCCCTGTTTCTACGCGTCGTTCACGATGTGGTATCTCTGCCGCGTAAGGAAACTATCTTGAGATGGTGCGACTAGCCAAACGGGACACCAAACCATCAGATTCCACTATTAAGGATCAGGCGCGTATCTATCATCCCGTTCTATTCCGTTTTATTCCGTATAGCCCGTTACCGCGCCTCGAACTGCACCATCCTGTTACCATCATATTAGCATTAAATCCCTTCCCTAACAAAAAACACGACAAGAAGAGGGGGGAGTCTATCTACCTCTTGGTGCGCTCCTTATACAGCACGCGGCACCCGCACTCCTTGCAGCGAATAGGGTCGTTGCGCTTCAGCGGGAACTTGGTGCCGCAGTCGCCGCAGATGTAGTGCATGGTCGCGCCGCCGTCCACGTCGAACGCGCTGCTCCGCGCGCCCGAGGCCGCACCGCCGGTAGCCGCGCCGGCGGCGGAGGAGGGGATTTGGTAGTTTTCGCGGGAGGAGCTCATTGCGTTTTTGTTTTAGGGGGGGGTTTTCTCTCGTTTAGATTTATTTCTTTGGCTGTTGGAGTTGTTTTTTTGTTGGTACGGGTGAGAATGAATGACTGCAATGGCCGGAATCGATCGACTTTCAGTGGCTAGGTAAGGTAACTAACAATCAACTGAGAAAAAAGGCGGTAGGAAAGTAAAAAAGCGGCAGAATTGGACAAGGATAGGTATTCGATGATGACAAAGTCATAAATGCGAAAAGCGAGGGACGGCTATATGTGGGGCTTGGCGTTACACGGAACCTGTCGGCCTATACCGCGGTAATGCTGGTCTGTATGTATTGGAGCTAATCTCATGCATAATCTCCCAATTGGAAATATGTCGAGTCTCACGCCGAGGCATCAACTCTCTTCACTTTTTATTTGTTTCCTATAAACTACACAGCATACGGCGCATTCGTTGGATTGTCTGCTTGCTTGTCTGCTTTCCCATTACATTACCAAATACATTATTTCGTTATAGCCTGATTCACATAAACCGATTCCCAACACAGCGTCTTGAATGTCATCGACACGTTAGAATTCGCCTACCTTTTCCGCAAACCCGAATCAAAACTTCCTTTCACCATGGCAGAACAGGAACCCAAAATAATCCCACCATTCGATCCCGGCGCCTCTCCCTCCGCTACCGATCCTTGTCCCTTCTGCTCCATATCTTCCAGCTATTCTCCTTTCCCTCCCGATCAACCTCCCCCCGCAGACTCCCCTTCTATCGACCCTTTTCAACTCGCGCCCCCGGCCTTCGTCGTCCTTTCGACGCCTACGCTCGTCGCTTTCCTCGATATATTACCCCTGTCTAGGGGCCATCTCCTATTATGCCCTCGCGCCCACCGCTTCAAGTTAACCGATGTCACGTCTCGCGAAGCCGCCGAGCTAGGCGTTTACCTGCGCGTACTATCTGCGGCTCTCGTGCGCGCCACGGGGGTCAAGGACTGGAACGTTGTCCAAAATAACGGTGCGGCAGCCGCGCAGGTGGTTAATCATGTGCACTACCATCTCATCCCACGGCCCGAGATACGTGCTAGTGGGAGGTTTAGGGAAAGCTTTACCATGTTTGGCCGCGGAGTGCGCGAGGAATTAGACGATGACGAAGCGGTAGCGTTAGCAGAACAAGTGAGAAGGAGCGTAGCTTTGGTTCTAGAAGAGGAGGCTAGGAAGGGGAAGTTATGAATACGGCTACGACTCTATTACGTTCAAATCACGATCAAATCGCATTAAGACGATGGTGTTACGATTTTACTTATTAGAGATCTATCTGTCTAAATGCGCCAGGCTTCTAACCCAAGTCGTCTCTATCAGGAGTTTCAAATTTCAAAAGGTTACTCGTCGTCGCCGAAGAAGACCTTAACCGGCAACCAGTCGTCTCCGCAGACCTTGAAGCGGTCCGGCAGGCTGTTGAGCTTCTTGATTTCTTCCTCCGTCAGCTCCCACCCGTCGAGGGCAAAATTGCTCTCGATCCGCTCTGGTGTGACGGACTTGGGAATAACGTCCCAGCCGTTTTGGATTCCCCATAGCAAAAGAACCTGCTGCGGCGTCTTGCCCTTGCTCTGGGCGATGGATAGTAGTGTCTGATCCTTGTATAGGGGCGAGTTGGTGCTGCCGAGGCACGAATATCCCGTGACGTGGATACCCTTCTCCTTGCAGTAGGCGACCAGCTTCGGCGAGGGATTGTTGGGGTGGAGCTCGATCTGGTTAACTGCCGGCTTGACCTACGAACCGTTAGTCCCTACCTATTTTTCGTATAGAAGAAGCAGAGAGACTTACCTTGCAAGAGGGGTCGTTTAGCAGCTTCTCGAGGTTGGTGATACCGAAGTTGGAAACGCCAATGTTGCGAACCTTGCCTGTACCAAGCAATTTCTGCATCTCGCGCCAGGTGTCGATAAAGTTCCAGTCGTCGTAGTGCTTCTTCAGGTCGTCGGGACGGGTCGAGCTGGGCCAATGCATAAGGTAGAGATCAACATAATCAACACCAAGGTTTTTCAAGGAAGCGTCGATACCCTCGGCGACGCGCTTATGCCAGGGGTTGTCAAGCTTAGTAGTGATCCAGATCTGCTCGCGAGGCACGCCAGAAGCACGGATTCCTTGGCCTACCTCGGCTTCGTTACCGTAGGCAAAAGCCGTATCGATATATCGGTAGCCTACGGAGATGGCGTGCTTTACGGCCTTGGAAGTTTCGTTCTTGGGAGATTGCCAAGTTCCTAGACCGATGGCGGGGATCTTGTCGCCCGAGGCGAGGGTATAGGTCTTGCTAGTTTATAGTTAGTATATACTTGTCTCAAAGTTGAGAAGTAGTTTATACTCACCTAGTGTGCTTAAGGTCTGCCATTGTTATGTTTATTCGCGCCTAGATTTCAAGTTTAAGTGCATGTACGAGTAATGTCTGTTCTAAAGGAGGCTAAATAACTAGCGAAGATGTGTCTAGTATTTGTATGTGACATAATCCGGGCTACTTTTTCTAGTTACTTCTATCTCCTATTACTTAGACGCATATGTACCTGAAGTTTGTACACAAAGAAGGGGGATATGACGCATGGCAGTCCACATCGCCCTGTACGAATTCGATATAGTCTCTCCTAAAGCCGGTTGTACCTGCTTGACGTACGCTAGCTGGCTACGCTAGCAAGGCGTTATTTTACCCCTCCTACCCCCCACTGCTGCTATGTACAATACCTTTTGTCTATGTACATTTATGTTCTGGGTAGACTTGCCAAAGTATTTCCTGTATAATCCCGACAATCAGATTAAAAGCAGCTTGACGTTTATACAAACAGAAGAGTTTACCTAATTCTTCAAATCCATAAAAGGGTATTTCCACAAAACAACTACGTAGCTTGCTACGGGCTCCAAGACTTGCCTAATCGGACCTAAAGAGACCATCATCAACGAATTACATATTCTCCGTGGCTACTAATGGATATATGCGCGCCAATAAGAATACCGCGCTTGGCCGTTTGATTTTCGACGCGGATTCGATTATCGTAAACTTATAAGATTGTCTTGGACTTTGGAAATAGCATAGGACTAGAAACGATGCTCTTAGCTACGAAGGGTTATACTTATCGATTCACACATCCCAAGCATAGCTACGAGAATAAATGCGATGATCTACCGTGGACTACCATATAAGTTGCTTGTAGAAAATACATAATTCTAGGAATGAACGAGTATAGCGTATAGGATAATTACTATATTTTGCTATACGCTTATACATATTTACTCAAAGACCGAAACTTATTATGGACAACTCACTGTGTTAGACAACACTAAATCAAGTCTATGGCCGACTATTAAATCTCGACACCCCATCTAAGTCTGTAGACTGTGGCCAAAGATCCTCTCTCGTAAAACTTCACTACTTTTTCTCAGGCCTACCGCAGCCATACACCTCCCACACCACAATATCCAACGCCTATCGAAACATACACCAACTGCGCTCAAGGGTCCACGTAACTACCCGGCTTCGGCGGTCCAGACCTTGTCGACCCATCAATACGCTTAATGTTCAGCTCGCCCAGATTAATACCGTCCATAACCCGCAAGTTAACCGGCGACCAGTCGAGATGATCCCGAGCCCATTGCTGCTGCTCGACAGGCAACTCCTCAATCTGCGCCGGCGTGTAGTCCTCGATTCTATTATGCACCGGCACCCCGCAAGTCCGGCAGAACGACTTACGCCACACGCCGCCGCCGAACGAGTAGTATCCCATTTCTGTAGCTCCTACGATGGTGACCTGTGGTTTGTTGGGGTAGATCCAGCAGTATGCGTTCTATGGAGAGGGGAGCGGTGAGATACTAGGTATGTAGGTATGATTCGATTATAGAGACTATGGAATAGGTGTATGGGTTTGTTTGGGAGAGAATAAGAAAAAGATGTTGCTGGATTAAAGGAAATAGGGGAGAAAGGAAGGGCATACTCGAGTGCATATGCTGCAGTCGCATTCCATAATAAGTCCCTCGTATGTGCTATCGATCGGCTTTGACTTCAGAGCCAGAGTGACGGCTCCGCAGTGACAACCCCCCGTGTATATCGTTGCGCCCTCGATTTGGGCTGGGGGCTCCGGGCCGTCGAATGTAGGAGGGCTCCACGCCGGGGGCGTTGCCTTGTCGTCGTCGAGCCTGGTGATATGTAAAGGGGAAAAGCTAAGCTTCCTACCGTTTTAACGGAAGCACCTGTAGGTGATCGACTCACGGCTGCGTGCCTATATCCCATACTTTGATTTTTTGGAGTGCCCGCAACTGAGACTGTTAGAATTTATTTATACCATACCTAGTAGTTAAGGGGAGACTTAGGTAGGTAGGCTTGTATGGACTTACATTTACGTATTTCTTCGCGTCCACGCGGAACAGAAAAGTACAGCAGGTTGAGCAAAACTATAACCGAGGTGTTAGCTAATACCTTGACATTTTTCTTGATTTAATTCCGCATTTAGACTATTTGCTTCCTCCGATGCAACTCACCTGATGCTTGACGCCTCCGAAGCTGTAGTTGGACAGCGCGGCCGGATCGCCCTTCACGAACTTGATGTCGTTGTTGTTCTTCGGGGCCAGGAAGACGGCACCCCTCTTGCAACAGTAACTGCAACTACACTGCAGGCCATTTTCGATATCCTCTGGAAGGTCAACTTCGAACACGTATGCGGTACAATGACAGTTGCCGCGATACTTGGTGGGTTGGTTCTCAGCCATTGCGATGGTGCCCTTTATTGCGCTTTTTATCTAGGTAGGATACTATGAGAATGAGTTAATTATATACACGAACGAGTGAGAGCGGAGTCGGTAAGGTCAGATGAGTCGATAGGGGTCGAGTATTGTAAATTCCGAATTCCTGTGAGCGGTAAGATATATATCCCTTCAAGTCCCTTATGAATCAAAAAGGGGAATCATGCGATTATGTAGATCCTGAATTATACTCCGAGTGTAATTGGTAGTAATTGGTAACGAGTAAGCGTCATTAACTAGTGTCTACCTGAAATGATTCGTTTAATATTTAATATCTTGCCGGGCCGGCCAGCGGTCAGGACTTAAGGGGTAAAATCCGCCTTTATAAAATATTCATAGCTTCGAATCCCGAACGTGCGCAGCGGAGTGACGATACGTATTGCAAATCTTCTAGAAGAGGTATAGAATCCATCCTGGGGCCATGGTTGGCTGATGGTTGGCACATTACCCACTTACATTAATGATGATTACATACCTACCTGAACAGCTTACCATGGTAGAAGCAAAGAGAGATCGACTACGCATCCATATCTTGGACATCCATATCTTGGAACCTACATTACCATTGATAATAATCACAGCCTTTTCACAATCATGATATATTGGACTTGACCAAGAAACGTAGTAAAAGATTTAATATCGGTCGCAGCCTAGGATAAGAATACCAAAGGCGCCAAATCGAGGCGAGCTTCATAGGAATAGGGACAGAATAACCCTCTTTTTAACACACCGTCCTCTCATGTCCTTTTCAAGACATCCGGAACTCCGCCATATAACCCTAACGTAACCTGGTAACCTGCCTAGACGCCTGCTAATCGCATGTACTCATAACGCACCCATAAAGATAACAACACCGACGGGGAAGAGTATTCTCGAATTCCCAAACACATAGTTACAACCGTCGACAACACAGTTGTGCTTTAGTTCTTCTGCCGCTTCTCGTATACCGCGATGGCAGCTTCGAGCTCTTTAAGGCTCGTGCGATCCCCGTAAGCATTCTCTACAACCTCATTCCAACTGGTCTCCGCCGTGGGTACGGGTATGGGCACGGTTGCTGGAATGGTTTCTGCGCTGCGGAACAGCTGTTCCTTTTGGACGTTGTGTTCCTGCTGCCACTTGTCGGCCTTGGCCGCTCTGTATTTTGCCAGGCCGTATCCTTTACGCGGGGGCAGAAGATGTTAGCTAATCTCAACGGCAGATACGATAAATGTTTGTTGGAACTATATGAAGAGTATCTCTGAGAAGAGTATCTCTGAGGCTAAGATGGGATGAGCTGTACTAACCGATTCCTACGGCTGCGATTGTCGCGGTGGCACTGCGTCTTTGGGTTAATACGTATCGACGGCGATAGGAAGAATGGGGCTTACATTTTCCTCTCGATGCGCCCCGCCTTGTGTAGAGCGGGGAGGTAGCTTGGGTAGACTGGCGTCGTGGCCGAGAAAGGTCGTGGTGCGTTGAACTTGATAGGCATTTTGTTATATGTATTTGGAAGTTGGAAGTGCTACAAGAAAGATACGGATCGAAGAGGACGCAAGCGGATAGGAGTTTAGAGGTGAAGGTGAATGGGATTTCGAGTTGGGTTTGATTCTTAAGGTGGTTTATATAGTTCTTATATAGTTGATGGTGTCGTGTTAAAGTTCCCAGTTAGTCAAAGCAAGAGGACAGCTCTAAACTCTAGGACACATAAACTCTAGGGCAGAATCATATGACAGAAGTAGCTATGGAATAGATACATAACTAAGAGATAGCTAGGTCTCCTTGGCAGGCACAGATGGGATTTAGAAGTATAAATACTCTTCGGGAGATGTTAACGATCCATCCGCATCCGGGTTCCAGCCAGAAAAGGCTTCGACGCCGGTACCTAGTGTAAATCATGCTGTCGTTTGATTATGCCACTACCGTATGTATGTACATAGGATCTCAAGACCAGCGTGGGAAAATGGAACGGGTATGAGCCGAGATGGAACGATGTGACGCACGAAACATATGGCCCAGACCTTTTTTGACCTTTTTTTTTACGCCAGTTTCTTTAGTTGTTTAAGACATGGGGGGCCGAGAGGAAAAGAAAGCGGGGAAGATCAACGAGGCGCATATGCGATGTCGTGTGATCGTGGGGTCATCACAAGCTATTCTCTAGGTTGTAAGCTATAAAAGTCTATAATGAATATATTGGGTTACGCGGTAGATGGACCTTGAAAGTCTATGTTGCGAGAGACTAGAGACTGGGGGGGTGCCTGTCTACCGGGACAGCCCGAGGGTTTTTACGAAACCCTTCCTCTTATTACTGCTCTTATTAGCTATTCTCCTGAAAAGCCCCGGCTAACTTGGTATTAATATTACACATTAAAACATACAACCCGGTAGTTGATCATACGCTTGTCTTGTACGAGGCAAAACATACGAAGGAAACATACGAACTAAACATAGAATCTTAGATTAGGTAGCAACCGAGATCTCTAGACATCTGTTTGAAAATGCATATTCGTATATCCATCCTTCATCATCACAACCACATACATAGTATACCACACGGTAGCCAATCCTCCCACATTGTGACATTCATGCCTAACACCCTACCAACCAAATCTTACACCAGCCTGTCTTACACACCTACCTACATCGACGTTCCCGCCCTGCAAGTGATGAGGTCCAGTAAAGCCACCATGCGTGTGCCGAGCTGAGCGATTTGCCGCCTATACATGCCCCAGACCGTTAGCTTTCTGCGGTACTAACTACCTCCTATGCAGAGACATTCTTCCTAATGCAGATAGTAGAAGCGCGTTAGATAAATCAAAATCAATACCTACCTCCTAAGGCGCATAGCTTATCCACACTTGGCGGTAATATCAAAATGTCGATGAAGGGCTTGTCGTTTGACAGACAACAACATAGCGGCCGTTTTAAAACGCGGTCGAGGTTCCACGCCGCCGTGCCAAGCTGCTTAACACGCAATCCTGGTATTGTTATACGGTACGTGCGTGAGAAACTATAGACCAACTACCTATCGATTTAATTATTCCCCCTTTTGATATATACAAGTATGATTGATTGTCAGCTTCGTGGCACCAAACACCATGCAAACAACAGGCAGCTAAGGAGGGCGACAAGCTACTCGTCCAAGTATGTAGCAGGAGTTTCTTATTAGAAAAATACCCTGTAGCACAACAAGTTGTGCTAATTGGGAAGTTTTGCTGGCGAAACTTTCCAATTAAAAACGTTGAAAACCAAAGCCGATGGCTTCGGTTTTAGATTCCGAATATATATAACGCAAAGTAATGGTACGTATTCTAATTCTAATTCCGACTAACCGCGTTTAGGTATCCCAGCTAAACTTTAACCAATAAAGTAAATGAAAACTCGTAAGGTTTTACTAACGTGGAAATCTAATCACCTTATAAACCGAATTTAACTTAGGAAAGTTTTAACATTAATCCTCATTATTAATCCTCATTGGAAAATGCGAATTAAAAAAAAAAAAAAACTTTCCAATGAATAATATCTTAGTAGAATGAGAAACTACTCGATCGTTAATACACACATCACTACAGATTACAAAACACTATAACCGTATGCTTCGTCGTAAATAATTTGCATTGTCTAAATCATAGCCGAGGTACCCCAGCACCTCGTTTTTAGTCCGTGCTATCTCGACACGAGCATTCGTTCCATTTGCGACATCAATCATGGATATCGCTACTCTATCGTTTTTAGCCTCCCAAAAGCCCCTCTTCGTCAGCTCATTAACGACTACGAGTTACCATTACGAGACGGGAATTGGACTGCGCTGGAAATTATATACTCCTAGATATTCCCCTTCCATCAAGCAGCGGCGGTACCAATCTTGTTCAAACCCTTGAGGGATCCCAAACTCAACGCAAGTCCTTGCGACCTGCTTCTTATGCGGACGAAACCTGTGATTGGTCCATCCTCGCCTTCCTTCTCGATACTCAGATTTGCTAGAGCATCCTCGCCTGCAAATAATTAGCGGATACTATCAAATAGCTGGTGTAATAGTGAAAACTTACCAAAGACGCTCTTGGCGTATAAGTTGGCGCTTAGGAATTGGCAGTCGCCCTTCATGCTGGCTTCCGGCGTCAAGCAGTTCATATTCGTGCAAGCCATCAACTGTTCCAAGAATTCGCGAAGGCTCTTGGCCTTGCTGTTGATGTTGACCTTGTTCTCCCACTCGAATTCCGTCCACATGGTGCGGAACTGCGTCTCCGTACATGTTGCCGGTTGGATATAGTCCATAATATCCACATGTAGATCGTTAAGAATAACAACGTTGGTGTCCGTGCTGTGAGCTCCATCGTACACTACGTTACCAAATATAACCCCGGTATCCGTCGATGAAACCTTAATAGTACATTGCACGTTGTGAAAATCGTGCGGGCCAAGGTTCTGCGTAGTAGGTCGTTCCACAACCTTGAGGTCGCCGAGCGTAGCGAACTCGACCGACAAGTTCTGGAGAGTCTCGGTCGTTTGGTTGACTAGAAGAACATCTAGGACGATGTCGAACTGATGTACTTTCACATACGCTTCGGCGTATACGGGGTCGGAGAACCCGGTAAGCTGAACGACGCGGCTTAATTTCGACGAAAGGTCCTCTGATACAGACTCTCCGCCAGTTGCTTTCTCGAGGTCGAGCTCGATCTCGTCGGCACCGTCTGCTACGTTCTTCTTAGATAGCTGTCGAATTTGAACGACGTCGTCAACTTGGACGGCGGTCTTGGCCTTTTCGAAGGCAGCCTTTGCCGCCCGCTTCTTCTCTTCGACCTGCACCATAGCACGGAAAGCTTTCCGCGTATCGTCGAGGAATACCGTTTCCAACTCCTTTCTGTCGGAGAACTCCGCCAACGACCGAACACAGGACATTATCCTGTCGACGGAATCCTCGTCGATGGGAGCCTTGACAAATTGCGATTGACCAACGCGTATGATGGAAATCATGATCAACATAGCTTCGGCCTTGAGAGCATTCGTCCGGGCCTTGTCCGAAGAGATCTCGGAATGACGCATGACCAACTTGGTAAGAGTCGCCGAAAGAACGGCGGCCAAGTAGTAGTCGCCCTCGAGAATGAGCTGTCGCAGTGGTGGCTTCTGAGCAGCCTTGACAGCTTCCAGTTTGGCGGCAGCGGCCGAGCCGCTAGTAAGGGCTGTTTCCGTGGCATATGTACCGTCAGCCAGGACCCTCCTTGAGCCTGACGGCGCCGTCGGCTTCGAGTGGCCATTGACCTGCTCTTTTTCTTTCTCCTCGTCGCCGTCTACGTTGTCCAATAGTCGCTGCTCGGAGGCAAGGATAGGTATCTCTCCTAGACTCGCACGTATCCTCTTCCACGCATCTCGAATATCGCTTTCTTCCAGAGAATACTCGCCGATAATCCAGATAATTCCACGGTAGACTTTGCCTGCTCTGACCTCGCTAAGAGTGTCGACCAATCGCGAGACGATGGAGGGCCGTAGCTTAGGGAACTTCTCGACTACTTCCTTGACGAAACTGATGACGTCGACGGCGGAAGTATTGCTGAAGTCGGCAATAAAGTCCATGAGTAGATCGACTACGCTAGCTGCTACTTCTGAGAATTTGATAGCACACTGGTGAATGGAATGAATGAGGAGCTGTCGGTATTCGGCATTCTTCTCGTATTCCTGATCGACGGTCTTAGACAGCTCTTTTTTAAGCAGTAAAATAACCTCCTCGACATTCTTGCTAGACACCATTTCTAACGCGATAGTAAGGGCCTTTCGTCGAACATCGATATCGGGACTAGATAGCGCACGTAGGATCTCCATCACTAGATCGTCTAGCACGCCCTCGTTCTTCTGTCGCAGCTGGTCTACTCGGTCGAGAACGATAAGTTTCACATTGTTGTCGGCCTCTTTGATGCTGAGCTCGATAAACTTAGCCGCGGCCGCCTTTACCGCAACGGGGTTGCTGGTCAGCGCTGTTAAGGACGAGGCAGCTTCGTAAACGACGGTTGAAGCTCCAGCCTCGAGTAGATCGAAAATGAGTCTCAAATAACGAGCCTGCGATTGTTAGTCGCCAGCCCACCAACTTGGATTCTGGGCTGTTTTACCTTGTGCTGGGAATTTTGAACCGCGTCTTTTCGAATGAACTCGAGCTCGACCAACTGTAGTAATTCCTCGGCGTTTGGAATCCCCTCGAAGACGGAGCTTAAGTATACTAACGCCTTCTCGTGGTCAATGCTAGCCAGAGCAGAAAAGGCGTTGCGCTTGCAAGTAGCATCGCTTTCCCCCTCGAGGAAGGCGGCGATCAGCTCGGAAGCATCTGGGATTAGGGACGGCGAATGTAAGAAGATGGAAGAGATGGCGAATACGGCATTCTTTCGGACGTAGGCGTGGCGATGCTCAAGGCAGGCCCGAGCCGAGGATAGTAGGGGTTCGATCAGCTCTGGCTCTCGTAACTTGCAGAGGAATCGCAGCGTATTTCCCCTGATGTACTCGTTCGGATGTTGAAGATCATTTCTAATACCATTGCTAACGTCCAGAGCTGTCAGCAACCGGGTTTGTATGCTATTCGCAACTTCTTTTCTGTACTCACCAGACAAGAATCATCTCCTGTTTTAGTTTACCGGTGGAGTCGAGCTTGGGGCAGATCTCGTAGTAGAAGTACAATAGTTTCTTCAAAGGCTTATATTTCGAAGGCATAACGAATCGGATGATGTGCATAAGGAGCTGAGGCATAGGATCACCGTTCAACATGACGGTTAAGATGCGCTTCATAGTATCGACCTTTGTCTCGTCTGTGCCCTTCTCCAGCTGCATGCGCAGGTCCGACATGGATGGGACATCTGCGGTATTGTCCTGGTGGACCAAGCTGTAGGCATTCTCGAGGAAGGTCGTCATGCTGGGCAATTGTTGCGGCTCTCGCCGGCGTGGTAAACTCGGGGAGATCTATAAGGGCGTATGTAGGTGGATAGACCGACGAGAAGGAGGAGAGTTAGATAAAGCTTAGGTAGACAGTTGAAGTATTATATTGGAGGTCGTGTTCGGCGACGTAAGGCTCGAGGGCTCGTGTAGATTCGTATCGTAAATACAAGGCCGAAATAGAATTGAACAATTAGAAGAGCCGTCCCAGCAGTTGAAGAGGTGGTTTAACGAGGTCAATGCGATCATGCATCCCAGAGGAAATTGGGCTGGGTCGGGAAAGGTGAACGGCGGTGATGTTGTTATGCTGTTAACAATAATCAGTCCAGGCTGGCCCCAAAATCCAAAGGTCCAGCAACTGGCACAAATCTGTCCCTCCTGAAATGGATTGGGTTTGAAAGAATATGGCGATTTGATTGGTTCGTATGCAACGTTGAATTAAATAATCCGTAACCCGAATATTAGCCAGGTGAGATCGTTTAGGTATGAGCCAGCCTCAACTTAACTTCCGGGGCTATCCCAGGGTGTGCCTGTTCTTGTGGCTTACGCTTTTTAATCACGTAACATCAAGTACTTAAGTACGTAGTTAGGTACTTTATACATGTGCTTCAGTTCCAGCATCAAAGTTCCCACGCACATCTTAGCTGCCCCCCTGCCCCGCCGAAACTTTCTAGAGCTACACTGCCAAGCCATCTTCAGTGAAGCCTCGTCGCAACATTGACAAGGCTAAATCTAGTAACGCCTTCTGGAACGCAGTACTACATACCGTCATTAAACTTACCAAGCCCAATCTGAGACCAAGTATTGTCTTTCCGTACTCGTACAGCCAGCTGTATTATTCGCAACAACCAGATTAACTATTAACTACCAATATGGCCTCCACCGGCGAGCCTTTCTACATCCGATATTAGTACGTGCAAGCTGCAAATAGACGCGAAGCTTGAAACTTGAAGCTAATTGACCAATACAGCTCAGGTCACTCCGGTCGATTCGGTCATGAATTTCTAGGTACGCGTGCCTACGATGCCGCCGCTCTTCGGTCCTACCTACGCACCTACAGAAAAGACAAATTGACAATAACATAGAGTTCGATATTAGAGTAGTAGGCGACGGTCGAAGCGCCGTAGCTCGATACGCAAACAATTCCAACTACAGAAACGACAGTCTAATCCGAAAAGAGAGTATGTCACCTATTTAGCCCTCGAGCGAACTACCGCCCATTTCCGGAACGAAGAACTCGAAGTAGTAAAAAATAAGGCTAACCAGAAAACAGTGTGTGTCAGTTCGTTGGTGGTAGATGAGATTAAGCGTATCGTCAAGACGAGCGAAATCATGAAGGAAGACGACGCCAAGTGGCCGCAGAAGAACAAGGATGGTAGACAGGAATTGGAGATTCGCGTAGGCAACGATCACATATCATTCGAGGCGAGTAGATCCCATTCTCTGCCCCGTAACTTGGCCTAGATGCCATTGTAGAACGAGTACTAATTCCAATAACAATTATAGACAGCCAAGATTGGTTCCCTAATCGACGTAACGGAATCGGCAGACCCCGAAGGATTACGGGTATTCTACTACCTGGTGCAAGACCTAAAGGCGCTCGTCTTCAGCTTGACGTCACTTCATTTCAAGATCAAACCCATCTCTTGAAGAGCTAAGATAGATAAGGCGCACAAGTGCGAGTTTATGATCATCATTATGTATACATAGAGTAGTACGGCATTTCCCCTGAACCCCTTACAATATACCCCCTTACCGCGAAGTTGTGAAATGCTGCAGTAATCCCGTCTGTCGTGAACGTGATGTGATACCTCCCTTTAAAAAAAATGAGACTAAGACCCAGACCGCTGCGCTGGACTATGCTCGGTGTCGAGTTCCGTACTCCTCCCTATTTGCGTTGTAGAAATTGAGATGCCAGTTTATACCACCCCGTACGATTCCTTCGTCTGCCAAAAATTACTCACTACTACTATTCTGACGTCCACATGCCGAGCATCAACTACCTTATCATTCATTTCCGTACGGCTATCGAAACTCCACGGCGCCGAAGCACCCTCTGTCCTCTACGTGCTTAAGCTCTAGCTGCTGGAATCTACGACGAAAATCGGTATTAGCAACAATGCTCTTGTATTGGTGGGTAGAATGAAAACGCGGAATTTGATGGGTACACGTTTGTGCATATATGAAGCACAACAGGGGGCAGATGCAGGGGGAAAAACATACTTCTCGCTCTTGGAGTGGAAATATATACCACTGACGCTTCCTTCCTTCTGGTTGAAACAGATATAATAGAAGCCCTCGAAGCTGGCCCCGTTAATGGTGCGGACGCGATGGTCGGGAACCAGGAAGTGTTCCTTCCAGCGCATAAAAATGTTTTCTCGCTGAGCTAAGTTCGGAATGGTAACAGGTCCCTTGCGCACTTGTTTGGCGTACTGTCGGAATGCTGTGAATTTACTCCAGTGGCTCAGGTCGATTTTATCCGTTGCACCCCAGCCCGCGTGCTTCGTGATAAATTCGTATTTGCTGCCGATAATCTCGCCCTCGAAATACGTTGTCAGCGTCGGGTTATCTTCAGTCAGGCCTGGATGTCGTACGTCATGTTAGCATATGTGGTTTTGGGTCCCGAGGTTGGGGGTGGATGAGGGGGTGATGCGCCACACCGACTTGGTCGATATAACAGAATTCGACGAAATGAGATGAATTAGACACGAGTGGTAAAACTGGTTGACATACCCTGAATCCTAAGAAAGCCGCAGAGGAATGACTCCCGCAAGTCGACATATTTTATTTCGACTTGCACGTCGTATACTTGCCGCTCCGATTGTTGTGTGCCATGGAATTTACTACCTGGCCGTAGGAAAGATGAGGGAGATGTCGGTATTATCTTGAACGACGTTAGCACAAATAAATCCGTCACGGCAATAGGTATAGTCGCTTATTCCCCTTAAAAATAGGGGCGCATGGAACTTACTCGAATGTTGGAATGGTCGTATCCCATCGAAGGCGCATAAGCGTCCCCCGGTTGCAACCGACCGGGCATTACACCATATTCCAATTTCTCACCGTCCGCGCCGATGGAAGTTACAATGTCGTAATTGCCGCTCGATCGCTGCGGCCCTGACGGCGCATCTGTGTCACTTCTGGCCGATGCATCGTGCTCTGCATCGGTGGGCTTATGCGCTGACGTGGTTTGGGATAACGTGCCGGGGCGGTCAGGAGAGAGTGTGGATTCGCGACTCATCGAATCCGGTCTAGGGGATTCTGTAGCGGATCGCGAGTCTGAAGTGCCGTGCTGAATATCGGCGAGTGGTGCGCTGACTGGTTCAGGGGATGATGACGTTTCTGGACTATCGATATTCATCTCGAGTCCATCTTGAGTTGATCGCCAACTACTACCCGTAAATCGGAACGCTTCTTCGGGGTCGGGACATGATGAACTATGCGTTCTTGGAGGGAGTTCTGGGGGTGGATTACTAGGCATGACTGTTGGATGTTGTGTGGTTGATGGGAAATTTGCGTGGCGACTCTTTGTCTCTCTTTTAAGTGATGTCTCTCGTAACAACGCGAAGGGGGCTTGCGCGTAAGGTTGGACAATGAAGCCTTATGCTATGTGATGTGCCAACCCAAAAATGTACAAGTAAATTAATGTAAGATTGGTCCTAGTAAAAAAAGATAATAGAAAAGGTTAAGAAACAGCGCCGAAAAGAAGAAAAAGAAGTATCTCGTGATGTCAATCAAGCAGAGGTAGAAGTTTAGAGGTTGGTTAGCATGAGCAATGAGGAAGATTGGAGAGAGGTCCCAAAAAAAAGGGTCGTAAGAAACTAAAGCCGTACGTAAACTCGTGAATGTCGGCTTAAACTTGTTGCAGGATTGTAGCAAAAGGCAGGCGTTGTAGCAGGCGTTGGAGCCTTGGTCTGGGGGTGGAGAAGAATTAGGACCCAATAACTAGGGTGGACAGGGGCGGTGAGCCTATTATTAGACCCGTAGTATAGCCCTTGGCCTTGGTACCTTCACCGCATGAAGTGCGCATAAGCCCTTATGCGACTGGGAATAAGAAGCACATGGCAGGGACGAGGTAATAGATAAGCAGAGCCCGATAGCGACGACCGTACGATATAATATTAATAGAATCCTTACGGAATACAGAGCAGGATTCTAGAAGCCAGGAACAATATTACGCTAATTATCTCAACAGTCAGCAACGAGTTTTGAATGAGACGCAATAATTAGAAATTTGAATGACGACGCAATAATTAGAACTTGCAAGAATTATACGATAGAATACTACCTACCTATATGTAAAACTACCAAAAGCAAAACTGAGAATTGTATATGCTAATGTCATTCACTACACGGCATACTTGGTTCGCATCCGGAAGTATCGAATGGGAATGTGTTCACTCGAATTCTATGATGCTTTTCTTCTATGAGCGTGCTGCCTCATGCGTGTCTTAGACATCATGTGCCATGTGCTGCATACATGTACACATCATGCATGCCGCGCAATGCGGTAAGTTGCTTAACGAGTAGCTTGTCAACAAGTTCTGACTGCAACACTGGTGGCGCCGACTAAAAGCTGTGTAGAGAAGCTTAATTAAACGGCGACTATAAACTCGACTTGTTTTATAGTTAGATACCTAGGCAAGTATTTACGTTGATCACGACATTCTCGTCAACTCCGAGTTACCGAACTTGCGGCGCGTCGCGTGCTGAATATTCGGTTCTATAATACACGTATGTCGCCAACCTCCACTTAAACAACCACGTGAAGACCAGACTGCGTGAAGACGCAAAGAGAACCTTGCTCGACGGCTGAGCGGGAGCAGTGGATATGAGGGGAAGTCTAGACAGCTTAATGTAGTTTCCTGCACCGGGCTTAGCGTAGTCAATTGTCAAATGAGTAAATCACCGAAAGTTCTATCAGCCTGGTCCTATTTTATTGTTACGTTCAGAGCTGAATATTACTATACCTAAGAGTCGGAAAGGTATGTACCTAAGTACGTAGCTATACACGCCTAAATATGGAAATTATTTGGGAATAGGGGTTGCGGCTACGATTAGCGCTATTTATCAATCCTAACCTTCCCTTTCTTATAGCGATACAAAATATACCAAGATGACGATTTTCGAATGAGGTTATCTGATATTTTGTTAGACTTCATCTTGAACCTCAACTGCGCGTACTTAATCCCCGCAATCAGCTTTAGGATCACGTCGCACTCAAAGGATTCATCTCGTCAGCTTGGTGCCAATCCCCAGCATAGTAAGTACCCACTTTCCCTCCTATTGAAAAGGAGGTATGAGAAGATCATCGAAATAGGATCCCTCTATTAATCACCCACCCACGACATCTGCGTTCGCTTCCTCTGGTTTGAACCCCCTAAAATACGCTCGGCGGAACGAATTTAAGTCATCTGCAGTACGGCCCTTCACCTGTTCTTCCCGCTTCCTTTGCGCCAACGCAGCCACGTCAACATCCGAATCCGGTAGACGGCGGTAAGTAATTAGCCTTCGTGACCCTGAGGAACCTTGTCAGTCGAGACACCCACAAAAGTGGATATATAACAAGCATACATTTATTGAACACCTGCGAGCAGACGACCACGACGCTTAGGCACGGGTGCGTTGGTATAGGGATTTCTTGCTCTTCGTCATTAGCCGACGGCATCCAGAAAGACAGACGACCGTTATCCACTAGAGTATCCGAGGCAAAATCCAATATGTCATCTAACATAGCTGTAAAACTGTATGGTCTCTTCGGAGGGACAAATGTCGGTTTTCTGACTTCTGTTAGCGATTAACATCCGGTTTTTCTGGGAATACATAACCAACTGGTACGACCGCTTTCCCTTCTCCACGAGCCAGGCGTCCTTCTCCGGGTCTCTACACCCGAGAACTTTTAATCCCTCTCTCACGCCGTACGGCGGATCACAGACGATGCCGTCGAGTATCCGCGCTCTTCGTACGGGGCTGTTGGTCAAGTCGCTAACAAAAACGCCGCCAAGCAGACTTTCCAGCCCGTACTGCTTAAAATTACCTTTTAAGCTCTTCTTCCCACCTTCGCCCCTGACGCTACGGCCGTCGATGTCGCTTCCTAGGCCGAGGGCGCCAAAATGCGCACATGCTATGGGAAAGCTTCCAGTCCCGACAAAGGGGTCGTAGAAGATCTTCCCTGGCGCGGCAAGGGAAATGTTGGCCGTAACTAAAGCTAATTCCGAGTCCATAGAGGTCGTGCTGATATATCCTCGCTTTTTGAGGTCGTAGGTTTTGATCAACTCGCGCACGCTATGACCTACGAGACGGCCGAAGTGTATCTTTAAGGGGTTAGGTAGGTTACGCGGTACGGAATCAAATTCCCACTGTTCGAATATAGTAAATTCCTGGTTTGGAGACTTTAGAAGAATTAATCCTTCAAAAGGAAGATAGGCAAAGGTATTTATGAGTGCCAATTTATTCTTATCCGACCGGGAGCCTTGGTAAGCGTCTATGTTAATCTTAAACGAGACATCTTTATATTTAGGCCATAAGTGAGCAGTATCACGCTTGACGGCGGCGTGTAGTTCGTCATATGTCTCGGCAGTACCCCAATGCTCATGGATAGTCTGCGCCAACACGGAGCGCCTTAGGAGAGCTTTTGCAGCATCTTCAGACTCTAACCGGACTATGCAGAAAGGCGACTAGAGAGTCGTAAGTATGAATTTTCGAGTAAACCAGTAATGGCATAGATTATTACCTCGTCGCTATAGGAAATAACTTCTAGATCAAGACCTTCAACAATAGCGAGCGACTGAATTTCTGGTAAACGGAAACTCTCGTGAGACTGAGAGAAACGAATGATGTATTCCATTGTAGGCTCGGGCGTCTCGTAGTCGCTAAGGGCAGATTAATCTGAATATTTCGTCTCTACTTATAAGCCGCTCCATCTGAGGTTCAGAAATCTTGCTCGATAGCCGCCACTTGAGTCACCAGGTAACGAATGAATCCGTGTGTGGGTTTCACAAATGTGAAAACAGCATATGGTAAAAAGAGGGAGTGTTTCTAAGAGAAAAATGGCCGAGTGCTTGGTATGGCGCTACTATTGATTTTTGCATGGCCCGCTTTAGTGCGATTTACTCATTCAGATTGCTTGACTTAGTATTCTTTAAAACATTGTAGTGCTATAAGAGAGGCCGTAATTTTACGGTGGAGGGTTATTGTAACTTGAGTTCAAGTTTCTCAATATCTCAATGTCATCCTCCAGATTCTGGGCATTACATTTCTATATGAATGTGAGATCTATTATTCGCGGTTTCAATATTCCCACCCTAAATAATGTTTTCGTTCTCAGCGCCGAGCGTTTATCAATCCTCAAAATGTTTTGTCACATACGGAGTAATGGGCCGTCCTGATCCCCAAAATTTATCAAGCAAGGGAAAGCCATGGAGCACGTTACTGTCGCAAGACTTTGTGCACAAAGTATGAATACCCATATCTACATAATCCATCCAAAACACTTGCTGATACGTTATACCTAGGTAGATCTAATCCTCCCGGCGGAACTAGTGCAGCTCGTCGAGGACAAGCTCACAGGTGATCCGAGTCGAGCACCTGTATTTCATAAGGTTATCATGACAGTCGGTCAAATCTTAGAGGGTGACTTCTTCACCGAATACATCAAGATAGGTAATTGGGGTTCCAGCTACTATCGCCTCACGAATTTTGGAATTGATAGATGATAAGGCAATATCATGATGCTCTCGGAGGGAAGAATAGATTCCGAGAACGTGTTTTTGCTGAAAGAAGGTATACACATCTCAGATATGTTTGTAATAGTTGTTATTCACATGACTAATAATACATTCTAGGCGTGCTTACGATGTATCTCGACAAAGAGACGTATGAACGAGCTGGGCTTGTTGGAAAGCCACATGGAGTCAAGGGCAAACGAGGACTTAAACCGAGATGGGGTACGATTAATTCAATTATGCCTTTGTCATGACTACTAATCAGCCCCTAAAGTTGTACAATTCGATCTCCGGAGTCCATCGATGCTCCACGGCAAGAAAGGCTTTGACAGATTGGCATATGCGTGTAAGAACGTTTTCAACGCACCCGTCACCTGGCTTTTTAATAATCTTTCCAAGAGTGAGTTATCCATATCATTTTTTTTAATTTTTGTTATTACTGATAGTCGTATGGCGTAGCACCTGTCCCTGACCCTCTCTCACGGCATTATCCCGTCAAGTATACATCACACCCCAAGATCTCTAAGGATATTTCTACGAAGTTACCATCGTTGAAACCTCCGATTTCTATCCTATCGAGTCAAAGCCAGTTAGACCTGGATGAATTCGCTACGGACATATATGAGTGGCTGTCTCTAGTCCGACTTGATAGTCCACGAATCAACATAGATGACAAGATCGATCCGTATTTGTCCAATTACACCGTTCCCGGTGCCCCAGACGACCTTCAGGAAGGCAAGCTGTGCCGAGTTAGCTGGCAAGGGTTTATTCCGCCAAGGTGGACTCGACAAACCTTGGCGGAGGTAATACTCGCCCTGCCAGCCAAGTCATGGTTCTCGCTAAGCACTACAACATTCGCGAGGGATATCGCAGGAGATAGCGCCGATTGTACCATCTTTAGACCACCTAACTCGCCAAGGGAATATCTTCTCTGGGATATCAGGAAACAGAATTGAGATACGTATCGTATTTCTAGTCGATGAATCCAATCTGGCTAGTCTTGCCTCGGACGAACGTTGCGATCCGCAGGATTACGTTCCGCTATGGCATCTTGGATTAGCTGCCTGAGCTCAGCTTGGCCAGCATCGGAGTGAAAGTCGTCCCGTTCAGCCAACTGTTCTATCCTTCTTCGAAATTCGGGATCAACTTCGAGTTCGGTCTCCTCTGCAGGCGTAACTGTGCTAACAGATATGTTGAGGCCCTCTGGTACAGGCGGCGCGGCGTTTATGTCCCCATTGGTCCTATCGGTCCCATTCGACAGGGCTTGTCCGCGACTGGCCTCTTCCTTGCTTTTTAGGTACTCGGCAACCTCTGGGAAATCACCCTCTTCGACTATTTTCTGGAAAGCCGTATATCCTTCAGAGCCTTTGATTGTAATATCAGCCCCCAGCTCCTCAACTAGAACGCGAGCAGCTTCAACAGTTTCAACGACGAAAAGAGCCGTCTCCTCGTCCTCGTCGCGCAAGTTGACATCCACATTAAACTCGCGAATTAGAGAACGAAGGAGGTCGAGATGGTTATAACTTGCTGCCGCATGAACCAGGGAGTAGCCGTGAGGATCCTGTTCTGAAGCTAGACTAGGATTCTCTCGAAGGAGAGGTAGTAGATCTGGGCTATTGTCGGCAGCTAAGAGGAATGGATTGGCAGACATGGTGATTAGGTACTGGGATAGTTGAATTGAACGAGGGTTAAACCAGGCAGCAATTCGGTACTAATATGAAAATAAAATAATTAGAAGTCCTGGTTTGCTGTAATGCCTGTCTTAATCCTAATAGGCCGTATGAAAAATCGGCATCGGTAGTTTGACTGACATCGGTATGACGCATATTGGCAAAATAAAATCTGAACCCCTCAGCCCCTCGCTAATTACCCCGCTATCTGTATAAAATAGGTATTATACGTATTGACCGCCTTCCGTTTAAGGCTTAATTCCTCTATGCCTAGGGTAAGTTTATAGTGTCAATATTAAACTCAGTGTAACTACCTAAGTGTAGGTAATGACTCAACGGCGAAGGTTACCTGTTATGCCATTATTACCTAAGGTTTCCTACTTGGCAAAGATATTATACGTTAGGCTGTCTAAATCGAGTTTAAACAGAGCAAAGGCGCATTGGTAAAGAGGCGGCGTGTCTAATACGGATGATGATCAATCCTTCATTATTCAGTCAAAAGTATCGGCATCTGACTCAGGCCGGCAGCAACCGAACAGTTCTCCTTCCTAAGGCTAATTCTATAATATTCAGGTACCTAACGCCCCTTTTCCTTATATTAAAGAAGAGGTTTGTCAGCCTATTTAGGCTTACTTGAATTCTACGGCTACCTACAGATTAAGTAGCTGATGAGACGTCATCGTATTGAATTCTACGGCTGCCTGCAGATTAAGTAGCTAATAAGACGTTATCGTACCAGATCTCGACTTATCAGTACTCTCGCAAATTCACAATCACAATTTACTCTACGTCCGGAGTTGCGTAGAGTAAACCCGAACTTTACTTTTGTTAGGCACACAGCTCATCTTGGCGGAATACCCAAACCGGAATCATCGTCTACCACTCATCAGCAATCAACCATGGAAACCCCCAAAGTACCATATCGTGACCAAGATCCCCATGAGGTATCAGTCCTAATCCGCGGTCTAAGCAACAAGGCCAATACTGGTATCAAGGCAAAGAAGACTACATTCGAAGTGAAGGGATCTCCTGATGGCATCACAGTTGACTCTTGGCGCCTGCACGACTGGGACTACAAGAAGAAACACCTACCTACTTACGCCAGGGGTCTCTTTACAACCAAGAATCGCCGAGGAGATCATGAGATTGCAATCAGGGGCTATGACAAGTTCTTCAACGTCGGAGAGGTCTCTGACACGAAATGGGAAAATATCTTAACTAAAACCCAAGGCCCATACGAGTTAACCCTAAAGGAAAACGGCTGCATTATTTTTATCAGCGGTCTCGAAGACGGATCCCTTCTTATCTGCAGCAAACATTCCACCGGGGATCGTAGCGATGTCGAAGTAAGCCATGCTAGCGCTGGCGAGCGATGGGTTGACAAGCAGCTCGCCACCATCGGGAAGACTAGAGAAGAATTCTCCCGGGAACTAAGACGAAGAAATGTGACCGCCGTGGCTGAGCTTTGTGATGACGAGTTTGAAGAACACATCCTCGCTTATGGCCCCGAAAAGGCCGGCCTCTACCTTCACGGAATCAACGTCAACGTTCCTGATTTCGTGACATATTCTGGTACTCTAGTCCAGCAGTTCGCCGACGAATGGGGATTCCGCAAAGTTAGTCTTAAGACTTTTGATGATGCTAACTCTGTCAAATCCTTTTTAGAAGGGGTTGCCGAGTCAGGAGCGCATGAAGGCCGGGATGTTGAAGGGTTTGTCATTCGTTGCAAAATGTCCCCCAAACCTAACGAGATACCGTACTCAGACTGGTTTTTCAAATTCAAGTTTGAAGAGCCGTATTTGTTATACAGGCAGTGGCGAGAATGTACGAAGGCCGTAATCGCCGGAAAGCCCCCAAAGTACAAGAAACACGTTCAGATTACAAACGAATACCTCATGTACGCACGCAAGAGACTTGCTTCGGACCCTAAGTTGGCGAAAGCCTACAGTCAGAACCACGGAATCATTGCCCTTCGCGATGATTTCTTGGCATATAAGCACATGAAGGGCTCGGAAGCTGCTAATATGGAAAACGAGCTCGGAAACAACGAGTTGGAATCCGTCTCTCGTGATGTCGTCCTAGTCCCTATCGCGACTATCGGCTGTGGCAAGACTACCGTCGGAATCGCCCTGACACATCTGTTCGGTTGGGGTATTGTCCAAAACGATAACATACAAGGCAAGCAGCGACCTACAAGAATGGTTCAATCCGTCTTATCGCTTCTCGACGAACATCCCGTCGTTATAGCAGATCGGAACAACTCGGAGCGCCGGGAGCGAGAACAAATCATCAAGGATATCAAGTTACAACACAGAGAGGCGCGGCTCGTTGCTCTAAATTTTGCTCACGGAGACATCGACGAGATCCGAAGAGTGACTAGGGAACGAGTACTGACACGGGGAGATAATCACCAGACCATCCAAGCCGCTACGGACCAGGCTAAGGTTATCGGGATTATGGAAAATTTTATTCAAAGGTTCCAGCCTTGCGATCCGGAGAATAGTCCCGACGACGGATTTGATCTCATCATCGATCTAGACCCCACCCAAGATAGCCGTGCCAACGTAGAGACGGTAGTTAGGGAGTTGCACCGGAAATTCCCGTCCTTGGTAGCTGAGGTGCCTGCCGACAAAGAAATAGACGAAGCCGTCAAGGCTGCCATCGAGGATTATAAGCCCGATTTGAGGCATACCATCCCAGACCGAAGCAAAAAGCAAGATAAGAAACAGACCCAGCAGACAAACAATCAAGAACCGCAGCCTCCGAAGAAAAAACCGCTAGAGTATATGTCTATCTCTGTGCCCGCTCAAGATATCAAGGTAGCTCTCGAATCCGCCTTTAAGGGTGCAGATGCGCAGACGCAACGATTTTACAGACAATTGCAGCAGACCCGCCGCGTCCAGGCCCTCTTTCACGTAACGCTGATGCACCGCGCAGCGGCTAAGGAGCACCCGGAATTATGGCAAAAGTATACGTCGCTGAATGCGGGAAATCAGAGCCAGGATGGGAAATTAGGGGAATGCAATATCCAGCTAGAGCGCGTCGTATACGACGACCGTATTATGGCTATAGTTGTGCGCATTATCGACGAAGAGGAGAAGTGGACTTGTGTCAATAAGATACCGCACATAACGATTGGCACACGCGACGATAGTGTGAAACCCAAGGAGAGCAACGACCTACTCAAACGGTGGCTCGAGGTTGGCAGCGGAGCCGACACGGGCATCGGCGAGCGGATTATTGAGGGTAAGACCACGGTCAAAGGAAGCGTCCGCGGCGTGCTGTCGAAATAGGAATCTAGAAAGCAGCCATTATCTGATTTACGAGATACCCAGGTAAATCGGGGTAGAGGTGGAAGAAACAGAAGAGGTAGAGGGGGCGGCGGTAGGGGTAGGGGTCGAGGAAGAGGTAAGGGTGCATAAAAGCGATGATATATCAAAAGCATGATTTCGGAGTTGAGAAGAGGAGCCGTTATACTCGGATTATTTCATCTTAGCCTCAGAGAATCGCGAGACCCTGGAGTTGTCTACCTACGTACCTATGTTGATGGCGGGTTTGTATGTATTAAGGTTACCGTATGTTTAACGAGTAGTCTTTATTAATTAGTGGAAATCCCCTTACCATATCTAGATACCTACCTTGCCGTGTCTTCAGTCTTTTATTTGATCGATTTGACCCCTTATAGAACGGCTATCATTAGTGACATAAAGCATTTACGTTTATTAGCAAATGCCACTGGAATCTAAAGACTTAGCCAAAGGAACTTTTAAGTATACTGGAAATAGGCATCCTTCTCGAGTTGAATTCCCTTGCCCCTTTTCCATGCCAAGCTAATGTCGTGACCTTTTTTATCCTTTCCCGATTTTACATCTACCCCGTCGTAGACATCAATTATAGCTGGTATAGCCCAGCGTGCCTCCGACCCTGTTTCTCTGGTATCAACTTGAAACGGAGAAAATATAAGTCTCCCTATGTCTTGAAAAATCAGCGTCTCAAAGAAACAATACGAGTCTTAAGCGGGTAAACTATTCGTAACCGCGGCAAAAGCACTCCACTGCTTCCACGCTTCGCCACTCTCTATAGTCCATCGCGCACGGCGTACACCCTCCTTCCAGCGACCGCCTCCTGGCCCGCGTTCCTTAATAACTTTCCCGTCATCGCCGGATCCCATGGCGCTTTCGTCGGCCTCGCAGATCCCTGAAGCGACTAGGAACGCCGCTGTGTTTATCAACACAAACTCGAGGATCGGGTCGTTAGATGGTAACTCGTTATTTAATAGGCGTCGTAGGATTTCGGCGTTCTCGTGCGGCTCGCGACCAGGAGACACGGTACTTAGCGGGTGCGTGCTTAGCCCAAAATCGGCCGGTTCTAGCGTAAAGTGTTCGACGTCTATGGTTCCGCTGGCATGTTCTACCAACTGCCAGCATAGCGTGGGTCCAGCGCACGACACCTCATCTAGTTGTTCCTTGCCACATACGACGAGGCCCTTCTTAGCGCCGGAGATGCGTAGAGCCTCGGCAAATACAGGGCCCAAATCATCGCGGGCAACACCCAACATACGGGCTTCGATAGCGTCGCCGAGGGGATTGCTTAGGGGCCCGAGTAGGTTAAAGATGGTACGCCAGCCGAGCTCCTTGCGTACGGACGCGACGTGTTTCATGCCGGGATGGAAGACGGGGGCGAATAGGAAAGCGTAGTTGGTGCGGGCGTATACGTCGGTAATAGTAGAGGGGTTTATGCGGCCCAGCTGCGCGGGTGTCGGTTGCATGTTCATAAGTAGGTCGGCAGAGCCGGATTTAGATGTCGAAGCACGGTTTCCATGCTTGGCTAGTAGAAGGAGAGAGGAGGCGAGGATAGAAGATGTGGTTGATATGTTGAAGGTATTGTGAGAGTCACCGCCCGTGCCAACTATGTCACACTATCTGTCCATTAGATTTGGTTTTAAATATTTGCTATCATAGTCGCACTCCTTTGGGGATAGAGAATGACTTACTAGCCCGCCGTTATACTTTCCCTCAGGTCGCCGGCGATTCGCAATGACTTTTTCGAGAGCAGCGGAATCGATCTTGGCAGCGTGACGGCGCATAGCTGCGGATGCCTCGGCGAGGACATCGGCACGGCGGTCCCAGCCGGTGAAGTGCAGAGCTGTCAGCAGCGAGCCGGTCTGGACGGGGCTAAGCTGGTTGGTGAAGATGAGAGCGAGGGCATCAGCGATTTCTTTAGAAGTTACTTTTTCTTTAGCTGGATCGGGCCATAGGCGCTGAAGCAGCGGCCGGATATCCACGAAAGTTTGGTCTTGCTCGGCCATAACGTTATCGATCTTGAAGCTATTCGGTGATCCTTGTCTAAGCTTGGAGGGTAAGTTGTTACGAGATAGACGATCTTTCGACCAACGAGTGGCCCGCTACCTCAATTGAAGCAATCTAACTTGTAGCTCTAAGGATTATTTACGTATAGAACACGGAAAAGAGTTGGAGGTCGAATTGGCTTGCAGAACCAAAGCTCTTTACTTTGGTTGTGACTCAAAGCCGTTTGCGAATTGATATGTTTAGCGATCTACGATACCGAATAGTACCCCGCGAAATATGTACCTATCGAGCCGTTCTATTTATGCAGTATGCACCGTAGCGGGACTTTTCCGGCGGGACCCTGGGACTTGGCAGCGATCTACCGCTTATGTAATCGTTAACTTAACTTTTTAGTGGGGTTAACCTTGAGCACAGGCCTTTTGAGTTCAATTGGACCAAGTTTTGAAGCTCTCGCCAATCTTCAATTCGGAGCAAAATTATACCAAAAAAGGTAGCACCACGCCCGACGATAAGGCAACGTCGCTGAAGCTTCTCGAGGGCGTACGAATTGGCAATACGCACGAGAACCCTCTAAGTCGTTATAAGAGATGCCCCCACGAATCAATTGTTCGGCGCGGAGCAGTGTCAGTCGAGCGCTTCAAAGGACGACGAGCTGTCAAAAGCCTACGGTTATCTTACTACAAAACTCAAGAGGCGCATCAAGATGCTATGCGAGCGCATCCGCCTCCCCTATACCAATTGGGGGTTTAAGACTCCCCGATAATTATATCCCACCGACGCAACCCCCGAGCGCACGACGACCCGACCAGCGGAAATCACAACTCCTCAGATCTTATACGGCTCTACTCCGCTCGACGCCCCTAATCCTATTCTTCCAACATAACAACCTCACCGCTGTAGAATGGGCTGCTATCCGGCGAGAGCTACGCGCGGCCCTCGCTAAGGTTCCAACGCCCGTCGTCGAGCCCGGCGATAGCAGCAGTATACCTGTAGATATTTCGTCGACCATCGAGCTACAGGTTCTTCGTACGCGCATCTTTAACGTCGCTTTTAAAGTAGTCGAGTTTTTCGACGCCGAAGCGCAGAAATCCAAGTCTAATGCCTACACGCATGACTTGTCCTCCACGGCGTACGAAGCTATCAAACAGGCTGCCGCTGCCGCCGATGAGTCTTCGGCGTATGCTCAGGTCGCCCCGCTGCTCGTTGGACCCGTTGCTGCTATCACTTTCCCGACCGTCTCTCCGGCTCACCTAGCGGCCGTGATATCAGTATTAGCACCTTCGTCTCCGGCGTTCCCCGCGCCCTCGCGAAAGAAGAACCCGGGATACTACGAAGCTACGGCGCAGAGCGGGTTACAGAAGTTACTTTTAGTAGGTGGCCGTATAGAGGATCGGGTATTCGACCACGACGGTGTCAAGTGGGTCGGCGGCATCGAGGGCGGCGTCGATTCTCTGAGGGCGCAGCTTGTCGCCATGCTCCAGAGCGCCGGTCTGGGTCTTACGACGGCGCTGGAGGGTCACAGCAAGGGATTATGGCTTGCGTTGGAGAGCAGAAGGACGCAGCTTGAGGAGGAGGCCAATGGGGGCGCTAAGAAGGAAGAGACAAACGAATAGAGTATCAAAATATTGATCGGACGTTTGTGGCATTATGCTGCTGTATATTTATCGTATCCCGGATTTGCTGTATTTCAGTATCTAGGTATCTACATAAAGTACTCCGTCACTTTAGTTGTGTATAAACGACTACCTGCTATTGAATAGGCAGATAGGATATACGGCTGTCAAATGAGGCTTTACGTATCTTGAAGGGGCTACTCAGTATTTACTTTGTATGATACTTGACACGGCTTGTTCTTTAAAGATATGAATATCAGAATTTATAGGCATCTGATTTAATTGGATGCATGTATCCCATATAACCTATAAATTCATTCGCATGTGGTGAACCCTTGGGTGTTTCATATTTCCTTAGGACATGTACCTATGCCCCTGTTACACGTTTGACCAGGGCTTAAATTTAATAAGATTAGCTGCTCAGCTGCTGCAAGTCGGCATTGCGTATTGCGTTCCACCGTCTTGGGATCTTGGGTGGTGTCCTGCACTTCGATCAACATTCCACTTACACACCTTATCTTATACATCTAAATATAACCCACCCAACGTCATTATTCCACTTTACATATTCAAAAGCCAACCATTCCATTCCGTCTACTACTCTTATATATTGAATATTGAAACACATCCCCAACAAATCTATCGCGATGGATTTCGCTCCCTACCAATCCTCCCCGCCCGAACACAGCCGACCCTTCTCCCCGCCTCGGTCCAACGCCGCGTCGCCGCGCGCTTCCTTCGATAATCGTCGGCCTTTCTCTCCTTCGCAGCAGCAGCAGCAGCGCGGCTTTACGTCCCCGCCGCCTTTACAACATCCTCAACCTCAACGTTCGTGGCAGTCTTCGCTTCCCGGCGCCGGTGTCGGTAGCGGTTACGCGCCTGAGACCGGGGCGTATGTCAGCGAGTTCGACACTAGCTTGGGCATACGGTTGGATTACGAAGCTTGTCTGGCGTATCTTGCGCTGCCGCCTCTAGGCGCGATAATATTGCTGATAGTAGAGCGGAAGAGTGATTTTGTTAGGTGGGTTTACCTATTCATTAGCTTAGCTGTGTATAGCAAATTAGATTTGCTACCTATGACGGCGGTATATTTCGAGGTCGTCTAGGAAGATCGACTATGATACTGCGTAAACCTTTAACTACGTTGCATGCTAACATATTCCTAGATTCCACGCGTGGCAGTCCAGTTTACTATTCACCGTCGTTTTCATTGTACACCTAATCTTCTCGTGGTCAACATTCCTAAGCTGGGTCATATTCCTTGCGGATCTCGGCCTGATGGGATGGCTAGCCCTACGCGCATATCGGGATGCGGACACGTTAGATCGGTAGGAGCTTAGCCCTCTGAACCTCGTCTGGCTAGAACGTATACTTACGCGTAACAGATTCGAAGTTCCCATTTTCGGCCAAATAGCGAGTCGAATACTCGACGACGAGTAAAACGCCCGCGTTAATACGCCTACGGTTAGAAAGAGTGCCGGGACCGAATTATTAAGCTGCAAGGCTTTATTTCGCTGTATCATATCGATTATTACTGCGGATGATGTACATATACCCAAGTGCCCTGAGCTGGCTCTGTTCTAATACCAACTAATATCATCTGCTTGACTTGGCCTTGACACGATACTTGTCACGATACTTGTTAGCGCCTAAAATTATCGTATGTCGAATACGTATTCTAGAACTTTAGGGGCTACCCAGTCGTCTTGTAGGTTTAATTGGCTGACTTGGTATCAGGAATATTGCTAGAAATTCTAATAGTCGTTAATATGATACCGAGTCTAATAACGGGTCAACCCAGTGTCTGTGTTGGAACAAGCCATTCTCGGTATTTTCCCAGTCGAGATCCATCCTGTCTTGCGTGTCTTGAACTTTACATATCATAAACCTCTCAAGTTTAAGGACTGAATATTTACTGAAGAATTACAAGATTGTGGTTTAGGCCAGTATTTCCGCAGCATTAATTATCGGATCCATTACAGGATCAACGTGATAAACATTAGCATTCCACGGAAATTTCGTCTCGGTCGTCCAATTTCAGTAACTATACGACTAATCCATTGGTCTGCGCAAGTACATCACTTCTTGTCTTTGTTCAGGTATGAGGACTTGCAAAAGGACTATCCGAGTGGGAATACATAAGACTATCTATAGTAGGGAGTCCCTTTCTTGCTAGAGGCTATGAACCTAATGAAAGAAGATTACCCATAATACGAAAAGTATCGTGTTCAAGCTGATAGTCAGGAGAACTCCACCGAGATATTTCAAAGCAGGCTGGAAGCCGCACGTAAGAACGCTGAATACGTAGACGAAGAAGCCATCCATGCTGCTATGCAAACATTTGTGGCCATGAATGATATCGGGGCCCGTCTTGTAGCGGCTGCCGTAGAGTGCCTTTCCGTGTTTGATTATCGGGGTTTGTGGCGTGCCGTCGACGCCTGGAGCATCAGGATGTGAGGGTGAGGCAAGAAATGTTGTTCCTTTGAGGGTCAAGGGTGTAATGGTGTTGCCCGGTCGTGATGAGGTTATGCTGTGCGCAGCGGGAACGGTAAGGCGCGAGCTTGCCATCGACGTGCTCGTCAAAGATCCAACAACTATAGCATAGGTTATATTAATAAGGGAAGTCATTGGATATTCATACGACAAGCTATCAACTTACCCGATTGCTTCTGCTGGGGAGATTTGATGCCCGTCAACGCCGGATGGCTTCGAAAGGGCACGCCTTGGTAGATGACTTTGCCATACAGGTGACGTCCATCAAATCCTAACGAGGTGGGAACACTAAATATTGCTGTTAGTTCACAGAAATATATTCTAGGTTTAACGAGATACATACCATGATTCGATACGATGGAGCTTCTGGGGACATCGCCCGTTGAATGACCTGTTGAAAAGGGAGGTCGCTCGTGAGAGAGCCGCCATGGTTTGGAGATCTATTCAGAATACAGCAAAACTTGTATCTTCGCTGCGGTGACTGGATTTGATCTGTGACTGGTTTTGGGAAGTTTGCAATTTACCCAAGTGTTGCGATGTTGCCAGGAAAGAAACTTGGAAGGTATACGCGGAGAGGAAAGCACTTTGATATGCTTAGGTACCTAGGTAGTCCAGGTATTTATCATATGCGTAGGTAGTTATACGCAAGTAAAAGGTATATACCTAGTACATGAAAATTAAAAGAATCGGGCAGATACCTAGAAGGCTGTTGGGTTGAGGGCGAGAATCGATGCCTAGTAACCGCTATATCGTCTGCACAACACTTCATGACGGGATAAAACCAATATATCCCACTAGAAGAACGCAAAAGATGATTCTAGCTAGACCGTCTTGTTCTTACTCTTAGGTACGTAAAACGGAAACTGTAGGGAAGGCTTGTTAGCCTTAATTCCGAAGCTGTCTATATCTACATGACAATCAGTCTGGCCGTTTGTCAATAAACATAGGCTTCATGACAATGCAGTGTCTTTCACATTTTCTATCTCCCTATAGCTTTATGTAACTAAGTCGTTACCCTGTAAGACAAGACCCCAGAGTGAACATCATACTACCTCAGTGTCAGATGCTTTTAGATCGGCATACTATATTATGAATATTGTGAAATTTATCATCACTTGAGTTTGGCCCCGAGATATCCTGCTTAGGCCGTAAGAGATAATTCATGACTAAGGTATTCTTAGTTCAAGGTTTCTTTAGATTTAGATGCCAACCCTGATACTATATCCTTTATAGATGACACTGGCCAATTAATAAGAACACTGCGTTGATATTCACCTAGTAATTAGTTTAGATAGCTTATTAAATCTGCTTTGTGTAAAATTAGTGGGTTTGGTTTCTAGCATAATAATTTTGACCTTGCGGTATAAATCCATGAGAGCGTAATAACTGGAAAACGACTTGAAAGATGGCGGGACCTTGTATAAAGGATTATGTGACCCTAAATGAATACCGGCAGACCAATATCCTTTAGCCTACAAAATCGTCCTTCTGATGAGGTTTCAGACTTCCTGGCTATCTCATCTACTGCGTGATGTAGTAAAGAGATGGCATCCTACTATCATCATATTCTAATTTCTATTCTCTACGAACTTATATTTAACAGCTCAACTTTAACCCCCAGGATTCACGCTCCTCACTTTCTTAACAGCCTTTAGAAGTCTAGAAACCAGAATAAGCAACTCGTCTTTCGAATGAAGTTTGGACTGAGTTTCACTGCTATTCCACCGACCTGCCAGGTACGTCCCCGCAGAACCTCGAGGGAAGCATTATTCTCCTCGAAGGAGGTTTCCTGACTTTGCCATATCTGCAGGAGTAGCGCCGGGAGTCGTTGGGTCTACCGGGGCCCCGATCGACAAGGCCTTTTCCATGAGCGGTGACATCACAGGAGGCTCCTCGACGATCCAGCCGTCTTCCTCAGCCACCGCCCAGCGTAAGGAATCGAGCATAATTTCGTTCCAGTGCCTGTGCGAGGGCAAACCCACGAAAGCATAGAAAGCGTGGGGGAGACCTGGGAAGATATGGACTTTCGTCCGGACACTAAGAGAGGTTGAGGGTTAATGTTACGAAAACGAAAGCTATAAGGAAATAAGACTGCTTCTTACCCAGCATTCTTCAACTTCTGGGCGTACCACAGCCCTTCGTCTCGGATTGGATCCCAGCCGGAAACCAAAACAGCCGTGTGCGGCGTGCCTCGCAACTCCTCTTCGTCGACAAGCCCAGGACTCCAGGTCGGATCAGATGGATCGACTTCGCTACCCAGCATATCGGTGAAGAGTTTCATACGCTGTCTAGGGATTACGGCGGCATCAGCGCACTGCTCGGGGGATGTTTTCTCTTTGTCAGTGAAGAGGTGGTAGGGAAACGCGTTGACGTTGATCAAGTTTGGAATGCCTAAGACCTGACCCTGGACACGACAAGGAGTCCCGGTTTCGCGCGCTCGCCGCACCTCGTTCTGCACTACGCACGCCGTGAGCGAACCGCCCGCGGAGATGCCGCCCACAACGATACGGGACGGGTCGATGCCGAGCTTCTCCGTATGAGTAGCGACCCACTCAAAGCCGTCGAGGGCGTCGTGCCATGGTGTCAGCCCGCTCACATGAGGCGTGTGACGATAGCAGACATGTACGACAGTCATAGACAATGCGTGTGCCAACCATGAGCAGTTGAAGAGCTCCGTGTCCAATGCGCCGAAGAAGAAACCCCCGCCGTGGAAAAATACGTAGCCGGGAAGCGGCTTTGATCCTAGCAAGATCGGCCGATAACTCCGCACGGTGATAGACTTCCCATCCCGAGTCGAGACGACGTAATCCTCTGTGGTCACGAGATTACCTAGACCTGTAGTAGCGACGAGCGTCTTTGCGATTGTGGTACGCGAATGGTTCGTCTTCTGTTGCAAAACCAGCGGCGGCAGATGGTCGTCGCTCCGTGCCAGAAGCGCCGGGTTTGCCGCTGCAAAGGCGAGCCATTCTTTGCTGGGATTACCCCACTGGCTGAAATCCATGGCTGATAGATATATTATATGTATACTAGATGAAGTAGAATAAAATGACAATTCTCGTTTAGAATTTAAACAAGGCTATAACATGAATACGAACAAACGGCTGGTTAACGGGCTGGGTTTGGGATTCGGACGCGAGAAGAGCGCGGAGTATTATACACATTAACCCGAGAGGAGGGACAACACGGATTATAAGTTGACGTAGGCACAGTTGGACCGGGTATTCGTAGCCGCGGGTGCATAGTACGGAGGATATCTCTATAAGGATAGAAATATCGAAGATCAATAACGCGTAATCAAGACTCCCGCCTGGCCGCGTGGACGTCTAGTTCTTGAAGGAGAATGGTGTCTAAATTATAGCCAAATTCACTAGAATATATTCGGTTTAAGAACGTTATTAAATTTACCCTCTTAAAATGACATGTGCCTGTTGACGAGTCTTTCGGCGATACGTATATCAAGCGACGAAGCCGGATTTAACAGGAATGATTCGCCAACCCCCACACGCCACAGTTTTTGAATGGACTTCCTGTTTCGGACCTTTGAATGCGCGAAGGCCGGTCGGTGTCTCGTCCGCGAGGGGGGTTTGAGCTCTATGGCGGTTTGTACGACATATGAGTTGATGTACGACATATGATATGATCTTCGGGGTTGTCGATAAATACTGAAAGCTGGAATAGCATGCTGTGAAATATAGTGATTCCTTTGAGAATAATATATTAGGCCAACGGAATTCTAACAGGGAGGGATCCAAGCTCTAAGCTCTAAGTTCTAAGATCCGGGGAAGGTCTTTAACTAGCGCGACCTTCTTGTTCTTGGCAACGTATAGTATTATGTAACCTAGCCATTTAAACATTGGGAAAGAAACAGGGCATCTATTGCGTAATCTTGAGCTAGCGTAAACCCAAGTCAAGCCTACCCGGCAGCCCGGATGTATATACGTACACACATAGTACAAGGGATGAGGGCTGAAAAGTATATTGCGACAATAATGACTTCATAACAGCATTCATACGTTAACACTATTTTCTATTTTTCTCATTTTATTCGTTTTCGCATCAATTGCCATGTAGCGAAACGAATAGCTTACCATATAGTTTAGGAGGAATTCGGGGTTTAAACTACTATATATCACGATATCACGATGGGGGAAACAAGAACAAACTCGGATCAACCTCAATCTCAATACCAGTCAGATCTCAGCCTATCTCAGCCTCAACAACGCTCTTCAATTGGGTTTATCGGCCGAGAATGGTCGGCGAATAAGATTGTCCTAGTTTCTTTATCTATAGCATCCTGCGCCATCGTGCTAGGTATATCAATTGCTCTCGCCGTCGATCCCGATGTCCAAAGCTACATTGTCGTCTGGACGGCTCCGCAGGCCGGCGCGGCTCTGCTCTGGTCCGGCATCGACCTCGCTACCACGTACGCGGGAAGAATAAACCACCGGCTAATCCACCCGGGCGCCCAGGTAGCAGTACAACTTTTACTATGGATGGGCTTCTGCGTTGGGATTGGTTTGACAGCGTATATCTTGTCATGGGCACTCGCCTTTTCCAGCTCGGACGATCGCGATGCTTATCCTGAATACTACGAATATTATCATGGCGATAATAACGACTATTATGAATATTATAGTAAATCCTACATCCGGTCAATGGAGGCCCTCGTGGCGTTTCTAGCTATTTTGATGTGAGTTTCATTCTCGATCCCTCTTGCCCGTTCGTAGTTGGCTTCGTAGTTGGCTATACTAAGTTTCTGCAGAATTGTACATTTTCTCTTATTTTTCTCAGCCTCTATGAAAGTAGCCCGGCGCAAAAAGATGAGCAGCAAGCCTATCACTATACCTCTTCAGCGGTTGGGTCAGATACCACCTCCGGGGCATGAGAAGGATAACGGAGACCGAAACAACACTATATAATTTGCTTGGATCCTGGGTATGTCTAAAGGTCACGGGGAAGAGGCGTTGTATGGGCATTAGTGAATTAGCTATGCCGAAAGGCAAAATTATATAGGATGGTAGTGTAGTCTAAGTTCTAAGTTTGAGGAAAGTTATGGATATCAAAGACGGTGGCATTCTATTACCTACCTCTTCGAAACTCATCTTCGTATATTATCCAACTGTACACCTGCGTCTAAATAGATGTATCCTTTGAGATTCCGTTACGAGACTAGAGTGGTTGTATAGGTAGTCATAAAGATATCATACCTAGCTACTCACTATTGCTTGAATATTTGGCACTAAGAGATGCTTTATTTCATGTCTGCCTCTTTTATACTCGTATGCTGTTCCATTTAGCAACTAACGTACAACCCTTTAGTTCATATTTCAAGTAGAAGACGTAAGCCCTACAGATCACGTATAACCGCTATCTATACCTAACGAATCTACTCAAGTTTCGAAATAATTATCAGTGATGCTAATGAGTGATGCTGCTTACATAAACATTCGTGTTGGCTACTGCGGCGAGATACTAACACGCAAGAGAGGGTAACAGCGTATCTAGAAGTTGTCAATAGCATCGAGCCTCAAGAGCCAGCATATGAGAAGCAAAATATGAAACAGATGGTGTACTGAGATAATGCTCTTGGGACTGACCAATTGGCTATCAACCTGCATCTCAGTGAGCAGTAAGTCATGATAGTCTATCTTCGGGGAGGCCACCTGGGCGGATGCAGACAAAAATAATTCAGGACACTTAATAGCCATAATATTCTTTCGTAATGACAATATTCACGTTAGGCCGGCTTCGGGAATATTGGCATCATACATTGCTATGATCTACATCGTTATCGGGCCTGTTGACTTATACATATTCAATCCCCCTTAGTTGTCATGATGTTGGCACTGCGACATGTGACTACGTAGTATTTCTACTGGGTTTCCGAGCTCGATATAAGCAATGGCATTGCGGACCCTCTTTGTATGCTCTATTTATTCGAATGCTACCGCAGTGACGTCCATGCCGATAATAGGCCGTTTGCGAATGCTTCAGCGGCTGGCGATGAGCTTTGAGATTCTGCCCAGGGAGAGAATAAATCCCGTTACATTCTTAGTAGTAAATTTTATGTCTTCGAGATTGATCTCTTAAGCCTGGTTGGCAATATCCACCGATGCTACAAGACGCACTCGCATTGTCACGACAGCATGGTGTAGATCAGAATTAGTTGCTGCGAGGTTATGCTAGCAGGTATTAGTTGCAATTTAACCAGTCCAATAGTCTGCGGACCGAATTGATGTTAAAGAGATAATTAACATGGTGCTCGGTGTATTCGGCCATAGCAGATATACGCATAAGGGCTAAAGTGAGCTAGCTGGCCTATGTCAGGATGACGTGCAGTCAATGGGCGGCAATACTATGGAGAAACTTGACATGTCAATATCAAATCTCTATGTATATCAAGTTGAGCTCGAAGGACCGGGAATTCCGTCCTGATCCCGAGGATGTAAGGTTTGTGCTCGACGCGGCTCGGCGGGCCGGTTCCCCATAAATGCCCGGCCAGCATCAGCGGTCTATCGTGCAATGTTTCAGGCTTTTGGCTGAACTCTAGATAGAGCTCTGGGGAGATGAAAAGGGTCGGATAGAGAATATTCGTGAATAGGAGAATAGCGTATCACATAACCCTTGAAAGATCTGAGCAGGATCTGGGCCGTATTCGCTACCCGCCTTAAGGGGGTGTGCCTGGACATTGTGACGCACGACATCAAAAAGCCTAATGGACAGGTAAACATCAGCCAAAACCTAGCAATAAGTTAAGATGCTGCATTTCTTAGCGGTCCCGATTTTCTGTGCTGCCACATGGACGCAGATATGTTGACGGCTGGCATTGCGGTTGAGCATCCTCTCTCCATTGCGGAAAGGATCGCTAAGCTTCGCTTAAGAGCGTGAGGTAGCCGAGTCGAAGGGGAATAGAAGAGACGAGACGCCGCTCTCGGCCCCGGAATGAAACCCTACGAAATACTGGATAAGAGGTGATGGTAATAATAATGAAAATTGCGTCATGCGCTTGCTCGACATAGATTTTAGAGGCAGGCGTTGCGGGCTTTAGAATTACAAATTGTAGGATTCTCTTTGGGGAGTATAACATAGGGGTCTCAACTTAGACGTCTTAACTTGGACTACATACTATGTAAAACCTCGGGGTTGGATGAGGAAAGCAGATAGGGCAATTCTTAACGAATGCCCACTAATTCATACATAATTCTGCTTCTCCGTAAACAATCGAGTGGCCAATGTTATCAGGGACGGACTTGGGCATCAAAAGGAAGTTTCTAATGCTACCGTGGGGACTCAAAGGATCCACGGTTCTACCGTTGCAGTCTGAATAAGCTATGCATAGTTTTAGAACTCGATACCCGAGAGTGGAAAACCCGCCGGTTAGATCGAGCATGGGGGGTGATCATATGGATCGACGCGGCTGTCTCCTCAATAGTAAGGAGACAAAGAAAAAAGAAGTGACGTGAAGCCGGGCTCCACTACACAAGATACATACACTATTATCAAAGTATGGAGACATACACTACTTTCAAAGTATGGAGAATGACCTCATGCCGAATCGTTAGTAAACGGCAGCGGGTAAACTTGAATATTGGGTATGTACATATCTAAGAGAAGATGTTGAGGCCATCCCGTTCGTGCGAGGGTGAGAAGGGATACGGAATACAGTCCGGTTATTTACCGAAGCATCCCACGCGTGGCTGCGCCCCAAATAGGCGTAGCCCCTGTTGATCCGGGAGTGAAATTGAAAAAGACGAGCCTGGACAAGCTAGAGTGGTGGTGGCGGCTTGCCTTACTTTTTACATAGTAGTTGTACGCGGCGAACAGCTGGTATATGATGATGATATATGGACAATTGATATCGACTGCATGGGATACGACAGCGCGCATACATGCCGGAAATGTAAGGTGTATGAATGTACATGCATGGCTAGAGTAGACGTTGACCGTCGAGTACATATTCGTGTATCACATCTCCTGACGTATCTCGAGTCATTTCTAGATTTTTGCGAGAAAAAAAAAGATATGATATGTTGGTGACATGAATAGACAATTTCTATTTATCGAAGAGGATTGACGGCTACCTAAGCCTGTTGGTGGTTGAGTAGTATCTGGAACCGCATCCTTCCTGTTGACCCCTTTTATACCAATAAGTACCTCTTGAGCCCTATTGCTATTTTTACTCATGAGTTATGTACTTGTATACCTACCCTCGCATCATAGTCCTCAACTACACACTTACAGACCTGTACATGTATATACTTCGGTCCTAATAACTCGATGGATGCCCATTAATCTGCTCTTATCAGACAAATTTCTTCCCTCCCACTCAATCTCAATCATGAACTCCTCGGCCCTTCTTGACTATTTCTAGTCCTATATGCATAGTGCATGCACACCCGCATTGGGTTTTATAACCCCGGTCGTTAGGAAAGAAACTAGAGAGAAGATAGAGAGAGAATTGACATCGTGGCTTTCCCAATGTCAACTGTTTTAGCCAAAGCTGGCAAAGCTGGCAAAGCTGGCATTACATATATGAGGCACGCTACTAATACAGCGTAGTTATGTAGAAACTGGAAAGTCACAGTCACCTTTTTGCACGGACGCGTCGTCGAGTTAGGTTATTGGATGGTGTGAGTGGGTGCCCTGGGTCTCACCGAGCTTCCTTTCCGGTCTATTGACGCCGTCGAGTTCTCGAAAAAAGTGCCTCCCTGTTTGAAGGCGACTTGCGATAGTTACGGTATACCTGCCTATCGAAGACTTAAAGGTCGGGCTAATTCAGAAATAAGTTGACCGCTCTATAGGGGTATATCTTCGACCTCGCTTTTTCCAGCTTTTTCCTGATACCGGCATCGGTCTTGCTTCTATTTTGTTTCGTCAATCATATCCACGGATGTACGTGCCTATCATGTCAGACTTGGTAAGCATGCATGTGGTTATTAGGGTCTGTTCCAAGGATCGATCTATCGCTCTGCATGGCCAACACAAGCAGCTATGTGCCAGCCAGCCAGACAGCCAGCCAGCCAGTCCAATAGAGGTCTTTTCAGTAATGTATGAATACTTATATAACTGTATGTGAGGTAGTTTGAAGGTATTATCGAGCCACACGAGTGTACGGGTACCTACATTTGGTTGTAGCATTGGTACAGTTTATAGCGCACGAAGTTGTTACTGTGATTTTTGTTTTTACTTTTCTATACTTTTTGCTTTGCTGGCAGCTGGCTGAATGACTTTGCCTAACTGGGTAATTTAAAGATTAGGTACATATGCAGAACATCGCTAGGTAAAAGCCATTAGGGGGTTTCGCTGCTTACTTGTAAGTACCTAACTCGACAAGACGACGGAATAAAGTGCGTACCTCTTCTGTAAGTAAGCCGACCAGGCTTGATCAGGTACCTTGCGTCTTGCTCCACACAGTACATGATAAACTGTACAACAACTTTTTTTTTTTTTTTTTTTTTGTCTTCGTCTTCTTCTTCAGTACAATATGCAAAAGTACGTACAGTAGGTAACATTCGTCGACACTACCACGGCGGACCGCCAAAGCAGCCTCAAGGCTCCATCAGGATCCAATTTCTCCAATCTTTTCCCAATTCCCCTTGTTCCTGTATCTGTCGAATTTCTTCAGGCCGGGCAAGCTTTTTGCAGGACCGGACACTAGGACAAAAGGAGCAACAAGTGGCCTCTTTACGGAGAAAACGCAACAAATGCGCCGACGACTCGACTCGAGCTAACTGGAATCTCGGCCCAGGGTCGCGTCGAAACCGTCGAAACACCTCGAACATCGCACCACCACTTGCAGCACAACACTCAGCCGTTCCTACACTAGCATCTGCTGAATGCTGGCTACTGCTGCTTTCGCATTCTGATGTATGTATGTACGCCCTTGCGCCTGTACGCCTGTACACTACGAATCTACGTTAGGTATGTATATTGTCTGTTCGTGTGCTGAACCCCCACTCCCCCTTCTCTGGGATCTGATCCCCTTGTTCCTCTCGTCTCGGCTACGCATAGTCACGTACGTACATACATACATAGACTACATACACCCATATATACATAGGATACAATACGTACGTAGTGCATGTATGTATGTACGTATGTATGTATGTACATCCCCTACCACACCATATACTTACATACAGATATACAATACAGAAACTGGCAGACGGACGAGACAGTACACAGCAGGTAGCTAAAGCTCGCTGGCTGGGCCACGCCCACCGTTTGAGGCGCTGGAACCAGACCAGATAGGTCCCGTCCCCGTCTCCGTCCATCGTCCACGAACCACGACCCCCGTCCCCTGCCAGCCCTAGGTCGGGTTTCGTGACTTGGCCCCCCCTTACGCAGCGCCTTGGAATCGGCGTGCCCCTGCTCAGATCGCGCCCCCATAAAAAATTGCAAATTAAAATCAAATCAAATGGCAGAGGCACAACAGGAACAGCCACAGGCTCATCAACCTCAGCCTGAACCCGTCTCTGCCGCCGCTGAAGAAGTAGCCCATGCCCTCCCACATCAATCGCGGGCCAAGTCTCCATCGTCACAAGCTACGCAAGAGCAGGAAAATATCCAAGGGGCGCAGGGGCAGGTACAGGTACGGGTAGAGGCACAATCGCAGACACAATCGCAGACGCAGACGCAGACACAGGCAGAGCCGGATGCTCAGGATTTCGATTTCGACGCACACGCACGCGCACGCGCACCAACTTCAAACGTAGATTCCGCAAATAATGCAACGACGACAGTAGCCGCCGCCCACGCGCAGGAGCAGGAGTGGGCACAAGAAAAGGATCGGGAAAAGGAACAAGACCGGGAGCAGGGTTACCAGCTTCTCTCGGACCACTCTACCACCGACGGCTTTAGGCCAACCTCGACACCAACCTCGACATCTACGCCGGCGACAGCCTCACCCGCTGCCGATCCCGTCGCGACTACGCTCGCTACTGATCAGGCTACTCTATCTTCGGCGACCGTCGCCACCAACGGCGCTCTGCCCGACCAGCAAGAGCAGAAGCAGCACCAGCACCAACAGCAGCAAGAAGCTGTTGCGCCGTCTCCGGAAGTCATGTCGAACAACCCACCTCACCATCCTCAGGGCCCACCTCGACAGCCCGCTAGCTACCCGAATCCTACGGCATATCCGGCGTCCGCAATGGCGACTACACACTATGGATATGCAAACCCGGCGGGTCAAGGAGCGGACGCGTACCGGGCGAGCGTAGGCGTTCCCAGCAACGCCATGGCATTGCCGAGCATGCGCACCTTCGACCCGGCTCAGCAGCAGGCTCAGCAGCAGCAGCACATGGCGATGGCGATGCCTGTGAATCCCGTCCCGTCGGTCCCCTCGATGCCGGCTCAGCAGCACATGTCCTACTTCGCACAACAACCCGTACCTATGACTGCGAATAACCCGTACGCCCTACCCTCCGACGCGCTAAGACCGCAATATGCTCTACCTCCAAGCGGACCAGGTAGCGTGCTAGGCGGTCGACACAAGAAGGTAATTGGAATAATGCTGTCCCCTAGGGTTATTCTCGTTTAATCGGCAACTGACCTGGTAATGTTTGCTTGCCATCGTAGGAAATAAAACGCCGAACGAAAACAGGCTGCCTGACGTGTCGAAAAAGACGTATAAAGGTATGTGTCTATTATGTTAAGTTTACTTTATTCCCTTTTCTTTCGGCGCATGAGGGAGTTTACGGGACGAGGAAAAGAGAATTGGGGACGAATATAATCAAAATTGGAAAATAGGCGAAGATGAATTAATGAGCTAAAGATGCTCGAGGATTTTTGGTTAATTATCAATGGGTCACCTTTCACACATTTTGGATCGGGGTTCGCTTAAGAAGAAAAGGAGCTATGGACAAGCGAGCGAAGCAAAAGCGAGCAAGCACAAGCAAGCGCAAGCAAGCAAGCAAGCAAAGCATCACGCCGGCCCCGAGCGACCGAGTAATGGACCTAAACAATCACATCCAGGGCGAACAAAAAACCCGGGGTCCAAAATTTTTATTTTTTTATTTGACATCTGTCAATCGCCGGGAGCTCCCTTTGGGAACTCCAAAAAGCAAGAGCCCCTCCCCTCCTTTAAAGTTTTAGATGGTCGATCCCCTAACCCCAAAACTCCAAAGAGCTCTAGGGTAGCTCGAAAGCTCGAGTACTTGGAGCTTTGCTTATCCAACCTTTTATTTTCCCCACCTTTCGTCTATCACCACTTCCTTACCATCTTTCCACGTCGTGTCGTTTACTTTAAGCACGCAATTAGTTTCTGCTTTCACTTCCATTACTTTTCGTCTTCTGCACTCAATCGATATTCACCATTACTGGGTTCGATTGCTAAATACCAAATCCGATTCTACAGTGCGACGAGCAACATCCCATCTGCAAGAATTGTCAGAAATCCAAACGCGAATGCCTGGGCTACGATCCCATCTTTAAGAATCAACAACAGCAGCATCACACCAATATTCGACCAGCTCCCAATAATTCGTCGGCTTCCTCTTCTGCCGCACCGTCAAGTCGACCTCCCGCCTCCTCCACGCCCGCGTCTGGCAGCGCGCAAACCCAAACCTCTTATACTGCCACTCTTCCCCCGGTAATATCTAATACCACTCCTACTACCGCACCATTCGCCGGAAACCTGACAGCCGCGGGAACAGCTGCGTCATCGGTCAAGGGCGAGCCCGCTCTCGAATACCCGGTCGCTATCGATCCTACTTTAGACACCGTATTGTCCACCACGAGTACGTCGCCTTCTCATTTCCAAGCCATCACACCCATTACCCCAATTTCTCCTCACAATCCGTTCGGCACATCCCGTCTCAGAGGTGGCCCTCCGTTTGTTCCCTTCTATCGCTCTGCTTCGCATTCTGTGGTCTCTCCTTTTCGGCGACAGACTTCGGCTTACTCTGGTTTTCAGCAAGGAAGATGAAAGTTCACGAACTCGTGGGCATGACCGGCACCGTGCCCCCGACCCTCGACTCGCCCCTCACCGCCGACAAGCTGGCCGACGTGAGGGATCTATACGATCAGGTCTACGCCCCCGGCCTGGAGAAGTTTTTCGAGACGGAATGGTATACTAAGCCTCAAGGTATCGGCGCGCTGATGTCCAGCACGGCCGTCAACGAGATGCTGGCCGGATTTTTGCAATCCATGGCCAAGACGGATGCTAACGACGTGGCCGGCATGCAATATTCGGCAAACCTCGAATTCAGAGTGGTCTGGGATTTGACCACGTTGGTATACACGTCCGAGTACAAGATTAACGTCGGGGAACATTTGCCACCCCCCGACGACGGGTCCGAAGCGCGAAATCGAGTAGCAGTCTTCGAGGCCCTGTTATCAGGCGATCACCTCGACCAGAATCCTCTTCATCCGCCCCCCGCGAACGCCGATATACGACTTCACCGGATTAGGGAGTTTAAGTTTTGGTATTTCCTCGCCGAATTCCTCCGCGTGAGAGATCAGCCGGGCGTGGACACTATGCGCCAGCGCGACTATATCCTCGGGCAATTACGCGAGCTGTTAGACGGGCGCGAAAACCGAGACGTCCTCTACTCTCTCGCCGTCATCCGGGCGCTCGCGCCAAACTTCCCTCCTGATTTCGAAAGCACCTTACCCCCGCATCTCGACGAGACCGACCCCAAAAGCAAGCTGGCCGTCGCTCGCAAGTTCGTCCAGGACGAGTCTCAAGTTACGGGGGGCACCACTAATGTCGTTCGCCGCTTCTCCGAACTTGCAGTTAGGGCTTTTATCGCCCCCGGGAGCAATATCACGCGGAGATAACTACGCCATACAATTCTCCATACCACTATAACGATGTACTAATATGCACGCGAGGGATATATCGGCTTTTCTTTTTTGATGTAGCATTCGAAAGCGCGGAGTGTTTAGATGGTAGTATTTCCTCTTCGTTCTACGTCCGATCTCTTCGATGATCCGCCATCTACTTATCCTCGCCTGTACCACTTTTGGGACGTGCTACGGGTGGCGGCGGAACGACTCAGTCGAGGGATTGTAGCGATCTGGAACAGATTAAGGGGTGGGGTTTTAATCGGCGTTGCGGCATTCTACGAAGCGCCCCGAAAATGAGACTACGTTTACGTCTTTTATTAGTCACCGAGTACGATGTACGATTAAGTGTTGAAAAGTGTTGGCGACAAAAAGCAACGGTAGGATACAAGGCATTTTCGTTTTCTGTTTCTCTTCGATACGATGGGACAGTCAGAGTTTTGATGTCCATGGCGGCGGGTATTTGTTGATAGTAGGGACGACGGATCGAGTGTTCCTAAGTACGAGATGATTCGGAACGGATATCTAGATGTACGAGGAAGATGTGTCCTCGTATGTTGGGCTTCGCATCCCTCCGCGGAGCGAGCTCGACCAGACGGGCAGCTATAGAGCTTTCGACTAATACGGCATCATAGAATTACACGGTAGATAAAAAGAGATGGATTTTATACAGTAGTAGTTGTGGCGTGTAGTATATAAGAATCGACGGAATGTACCGACGAAATGCAGTGCGAGTCTCGATTAACCGATACAAACGAACTTGATATTAATGTCTATTAATGTGAGAGTATTCAGATAATAATGTTGTTGGATACTAACCTCAACTTTCAACTCTATTTGGTAAGACACACGGCGGAGGCATCAATCACAAGGCCATAACAAGAACCCGTGATCCTGGTTTCAAAGCTGGGACCAAAGTCTTGAGAATTCCGATGCAGTATTTATCCGGCCAGTTGTGAAGATTCAACGGTATATAAGCATCAGCCTTCTTGGTCGGCTGTTTACGCTATAAACCGAACCTCTAGCCCCTCTCTCGCTTTCGAGCTTGCAACTACTTCGGGAAGCTCCTGGACGATTAAGTTCAAGTTAGGATATTTACGTGCTAGAGCGGACGCCGTATCGACGGGGGTTCCGGAACCCAGCGAGTTCCAAGCGAAGTTATCTGTTAGATGATGTAAAGAATACCCAAGGCCTATTGTGAAAAAGCTCATAGCTCCACCGAAACGGCGCGCTCGTTCGGGGTTCTTGGAAAGCTCCGTATAGAAAGAGTCATCGGTCTCGTTAGCTAGCGAGAATCCCTATAAGCTAGCTATAAGTCGGTTATAGCCATAACTACAGAGGGTTCATCGGCAAGAGGCCATGTAGCTAGCGAATTGACAACCTTCTACGCCGATAGCCACATATCATCTACATTGGCGCCAACCCAATCTGCGATACCCGAGTCCTCAGCGATTTGCCTTGAAGCTGCAGAGTGCGCAATGACACCGAGTCGAGGCTCACTGCTGACACAAAAGGCAAGGGAGAGACTCAAGCGAGGATATTGATAAGGTAAGGGAGTAACGCATAGCACGGAGACACAAACAAAATCTCTACGTCAAGCAAGTCACATAGTATTGTAGACGATAGTTAGACAGAAAATGCGCAATGGCTGCTTCTATTTTCTATCCAGATCCGGTTGACGGATATTGCTCAGCTCTTTCTCTAGCTGCATGAACCTTGGTCGACTAGTTCCTCGGTCTTTGAAATCTCAAAACGCCATGAGGGGAATCATGTTATAGATAAAAATGCCAACGCCGTTTTTGTTGAAAAAATATGTCCTGCCGGCACTCCTGGCCCTTTTTGATTCCTCATGCCCTATTTCCCCAATGCCAGTTGATGCGTAGACTCATGCTTGTTGAAACACAGACCAGCCCCTACATAATCGAAGGGGACTAAGCGAGTTATATATGAACTCGACTGTAGATACACAATGTTGACGATCGTGCACATTAGTAATTGATGTACAAAGCTGAAATTAGTATCGGTAGCTGCGAAATCTTGTTAGCAAGACGAGCAAGAAAATATGTGGCAGGACAGGAAACGTACAGATCGCTCTTGAAGGGACCCTCAAGCTCTAATCCGAGGTATTCACCTTGCACCTTGGTAAGGGTGGTGAGCTCGGCGTTGACGTGGCTAAGGTGTAGCCTGGCGACCTCCTCGTCTAGAACCTTGGGCAGCACGTAGACGCCGACGGGAAGCTTCTCCGTCTTGGCGAAGGCGGCGTACTTCTGGCCGAAAGCCTTGTCTTGAGCCTTGAACAGCATGATCTGCGCCAAAACCTGGTTGCTGAAGGAGCAAGACATGACGAAGGAGGAGTGGCCGGTGGCACAGCCGAGGTTGACCAATCGGCCCTCAGCCAAGAGGATGATGTGTCGGCCGCTGGGCATGAGGAAACGGTCTACCTGAGGCTTGATGTTCTGAACGCTCTTCGCGTTCTTCTTCAACCAGGCGACGTCGATCTCAATATCGAAGTGGCCAATGTCTAGAAAACGGTTAGCTATTACGCCGCTAACGCCATTAGCACGGTGTATACGTACTGCAAACAATTGCGTCGTTGGGCATGGCCTCAAAGTGAGATCCGACAAGGATATCTCGGCAGCCGGTAGTGGTGACGAAGATCTGTCCGACGGGAGCAGCCTTTTCCATGGTGGTAACCTGGAAGCCGGCCATGGCAGCCTGAAGGGCGTTGATGGGGTCGATCTCGGTAACGAGGACGCGGGCACCCATTCCGTGAAGAGCCATGGCACAGCCCTTGCCGACGTCACCAAAGCCGGCAACGACAGCAATCTTACCGGCAATCATGACGTCGGTGGCGCGCTTGATACCGTCGATGAGAGACTCGCGGCAGCCGTAGAGGTTGTCAAACTTGCTCTTGGTGACGCTGTCGTTGACGTTGATAGCGGGCACGAGGAGAGTGTTATTCTTTAGCATTCGGTATAAGTGGTGGACACCGGTGGTGGTCTCCTCAGAAACACCGAAGCAGTCCTTTAGCATCTCGGGATACTTGTCGTGAACGAGGTGAGTCAAGTCACCACCGTCGTCCAGGATTAGGTTGAGCTTCTTGCCGTCCTTGAAAGCTGTGAGCTGCTGTTCCAAGCACCAGTTGTACTCCTCCTCGGTCTCACCCTTCCAGGCGAAAACGGGGACACCGGCGGCGGCGATGGCGGCGGCGGCGTGGTCCTGGGTGGAGAAGATGTTGCAAGAGGTCCAGGTAACCTCGGCACCGAGAGACGTTAAGGTCTCGATCAGGACGGCGGTCTGGATAGTCATGTGCAGGCAACCGGCAATGCGGGCACCGGCGAGAGGTTGGTCGGCGGCATACTTCTCTCGGATAGCCATCAGACCGGGCATCTCGTTCTCCGCGAGCTCGATCTCTTTGCGGCCAAAGGCGGCGAGAGAGAGGTCGGCGACCTTGAACTTGCTAGCGGGAGCAGCCATCTCTGAGCGGTTGTTAGCGGTACTGCCACGGAATAATTGTAAAGTTTGCCAGAGGTAGGGAGACGTACTGAGATAACTGATATGTGTGAGGGGCGGTGAAGGAGAATGAGCAAGCGGGAAGAACGGATATTCTACGTAAGACAAAGATTAGCAAGTAAAACTCGAGGTAAGTAACCGTGGGTAACCGTATATAGATGGATGTATACGACTGGTGTAATACTTACAGACGATGCCCGAGGGGAAGTGAGATAAATTGGAATGGTGAGGGAAAGGGAGAGTTGAGGAGGAGAAGGGAAAGAAATGGACGGAGGAGAAAGATACCCTAAAATACCTAAAATACTGCAAAGTACCTAAGGTAAGCTAAAGTACCTAAACTGCTAGTTAAAGCCTTACTAGAGCCTTAGAGCCCTAGAAATAAGTAGGTTAGGTACGGATCTAGTGGAGGGAGGAAGGATGGTAGGCTAGGTATTTTGGAATTTTTCTCTATCAGCTCCGGGTCTACCCCTCAGCCCCTCTTTCCAAGTCTACTGGGAGATGATAGATACGGTTGAGTGGTCGGCGCTGATTGCTGACACTAACGCTAAACCAATCTTGGACTAGAGGATTTGGTCCCTGAAAAAATGCCCCTCATCCCGCCTCGTCCATCCATTCGGCAAATCTTTTTGCGTGTTGTTGGAATCTTAGTAACTCCGTGTACGTATTACCTCTTCTAATAGGTCCATGTGTCTGAATATGCCCACATCTTCCGCATTTCCTCTCGTAGTGCTTAGGTAACTCCTGACAACCGAATGGATTCGACCCTCAAGGTAGAATCCCGCGTAGGATTGGCAAAGTAAGACCTATTCAATTGGTGGCGTTGCCTTTACGTTCTATCGCTCGCCTGCGTCTTTAGACGTACGATAAGCACAGTTTGTAGAGGTATTGCAATTACAATTGATAGCTGACAAAGTACAAAAAATTGAGATGCAATTATATGCGTTGTGCGAATTTCTAAGTACTGTATCTCCTAACATGAGATATGCCCAGAGTATACGCGAGGAAACGTAAAACGTCGGCCGTGAAAATGTCGGCCGTAAAACATCGGAAGTATTGCTGTTCCTAAATCCCTGGTATGGCTGTTCGGGTTGCTTCAGCACAGACATATATCAATGCTTACGCTAGCATCCTACGGATACTCTAGACATGGCCCTAGACAGGGCAGATATTATGCCTTCCTTGACTTCAGCTTCATGCGCCTGAATTCCTATGCTACGTATGAGCTCCGCCCCGCAACAAGTCAAACAGAGATTTAGAATGACTTTGACTTGATGGACTTAGCTCTACGGACCCGAAGTAGAAACCCTAAAACGCCTCCGGACGCCGGGCCACATGCATCTATATCAATTACCCCTTTTCCTCTCTTCATAACCCTTATTCAGGAAGAAGATTGCCCCTGACGGCGAACATCTTGGCGCTGACGTTGGCTGTGAACCCGTCTATTTGCTTGCTGTACTGCTCCACTTGCTTCGCATTCAGCATGCCTTCCAATCGGCTGGGCTCCTGAGGAAGCTTGAAGATTCGTTGCCATTCGTCCTCCGGAAGAGGCGGTTGCTTAGCCGCGACGCGCCCCGCGTTCTCCGCCTTTCGCTTCGTCTGCCACGCCGTGATCTTAGTTTGCTCCCGGGCGAGTTGCCTCTGGTAGTACTGGTGGTTGTTCAGCTCGGTGTAATGAGACTCGATACTGTCGAGTAGAAGATCGCAAGTCTTCTCGAGGAAAGGATCTATCGAGAGGTCGAGAATATCAACCGACGGATGAAGCGGCATCTTGATAGGTTCGCCTCGTAGATCGGAAAGAGATGTTGGCATCGTCACGTCCGTCTCTAAAGCGGGAGAGGGAAGCTGGTGGAGGTAGGAAGTAAGGAGATGCGAGTTGTGAACATGGATAGGGAATTCGACAAGGATATCCTTGAAGGAAAGTTTTGACTTTTGCAGGCTGTTTTATGTTAGCATATTAGTCCCTTAAGTTAGCTGTCGTTATGATCTTACCTCTCGGTTGTGAATTTTCCCTCCTTGAACGCCGTCATGAAGTTCTGCGTCAACTTGAATGCGCGGAGACTTAGCGCGCCCTGCGAGCTGCGGCTGACATCGTGAACTAGAGCTACGGTCCGTTCGTTCTCGCGCTGATAATGGTACTGGTTCTCGATAAAGCTAGAGTTGACGAAGTTGCCCATCGTAGCGCTCGTATACCAACCAACGTTGTTGGCGTCGACGTTGACCTCTTTGAGATGTCGGATCATGTCGTTCTGGTAGATGATGTTTGCTTTGGCGCGCGGTGCGGCGGCGGCAAGTGCAGACGCGTCGTTTTGGTGGCCACCCTCGACGTTCGTTACGTCGACCGTAGGAAAAGGAAAAGTGTTTGTGATTCCGAGGATACCATCCTTGTCCATACCAACGATGGAACCCGTCGCAGTCGAAGGGAAGCTGTTTGAGCAGTGCTTAACTATCTTCATCACAACCTGCATACAGTATAGCAGTTAGCGGCTTGATTATAGGTTGAATGGAGGGGTTCGGTAAGAATGTCGTAAATACTAACCAGAGCCTCGACCTGAACCGTCTTGAACGGCGTATCCTTTAGAGAGTCGGCCATGACCGCGAAGTGTTTGACCGGATAATTATTCGCGTCTTATGCCGAACGTATAGGAGGGAAATGGAATCGGATTCGGTTGTTGATTCGGTTGTTGCGGGTGACGACGAAGTTGCGAATCTGGTCAAGATTTTGAGGTTTTAGTGGGATGCGATTCTGTGGGTTACAAAATGGGAAAATTGGGGAAGAATCTTGCCAGCTGAGGGGCACCTGTACTGGGAAACGGCATAACGTTAAGCCTTTTATCGTCTTTTATTTTTTTCGTGGTTAGGCACCTTAGGTAATCGGACATCTTAGGTAATCGGACATCTACCCCGCGGCTCCCGGTATCTTGATTAAGCTACATAAGGCAGAACAGTCAAATAACGTAAAGAATTCAGATATGCAATTAAAGGCTCTAACCCCTGCTCGAAAGAAACACGCTGGCGTCGGCATCAATGCTCAGTTGCTGATGAAGTAACAAACATCCCACTCTGGAACCCCCACGCCATGTTGTCATTTTCCATGTCGACATTCCACAAAAAACATATTTAAAGAGCCTCAAAGCAACGTCGTCTCTTTCCATGATTTTATACTCTTTCGCCATATGTTGGAAGTGTTATCTATATACTGCGAATATACGACGATGAGGAGGGTTGTCAGAATACTTCTATAACTCCTTGCAACCCAAGTGGATTGACCCTCACCACCCAAATCCTAAGGACACAAGAACACAAAGACATACATACACTAGGGTCTAACTAGCCAGGGCAGAAATCATGTTGGCTTTCTTTTTATCGCCACCGGATGTTGGTTTTCGTCGTTGTCAAGCCTCGATTAGGAGAGGGAAGCTAGACTTCCGATGTACGGAAACAAATAGTTATCTATTCTCTTTTCTTTTCTTCTGATCCTATCTAGACGCCTTACGCCGGGGGGTCTATCATCTGTCTATTGCCGTCTTGCACGACAGCCGATAACCGATACCTGGCTGGAAAATCACAAGCAAAAAAAACAAACGCGCGGACTGCTCCCATTCGCCAAACACGGTCACCTCTCAGGCACATGAGGACGAACATGCCGGGCGATCACCGTGCAGTCTAGTGTAACCCTACGTCCTCATTCCCAGTCAATAATCTCCCAGCTTTTCACGTCATCCCGGACGATAAGCCTATGCCGGTCAATTTTCCAATGCGAGTACAACGACCGGGTGGCCGCCGCGGCCTTGCGATGTCCACGTCCGGCTCCTCCCTGGACTGCTTCTTCCTGCGACCTCCACACGCAGGTCGCAAGGTTTCTGCCGTCCTTATCAGGATGTCCGAACCAATATCTGGAGTTTCGTTAGCGCCTGTCTTCCGTGATCCTTGCCGGGACGGACACCTACTTGAGAAAGCCGCCACTGGCTATCGCCTCCGCGTGCGCTACTTTATCCAAGGCCCCCAGATCCTCGTACACAGTTGTCGGCGGAATCTGCGACCGGAAAGCTACGACGAAGAAGGAAGTTTCCTTCCACCTGTGGCCGCGTTCTCGCACGAGTCGCGTTAATTCCTCGATGATCTCATTCCAGTTAAATGTTTCGGCGTAGGGCGCGGTGGCATAGTCTGGCCGCAGGCTCCTCATGCGAGTGAGCGCTTGAGCGAGTAACGCATTTTCCTCGTCGAGAGTTCTTAGGTCGAGCAAGTGCTCCTGCTCGGTGTATGGCGACTGGACTAGGAAATGCCCGTCGCGTATGAATCCGTCGGCGCTATCGCTCAGAGGTGTCGCAATCTCTTGCGTCGAAACCTCTAGCAGTTCCTTCCCCCGAGGAATATTGGAGGATATATCCGCAAGGTGTGGTAGCACTTGGTCTACGGCCATACTAGGGGTGTTGGCGGAATAGTCCCCGAAATGCTAGGCCTACTAAGAGGGCAGAGAGGATGATTACTCGGGTTTAAAGGTACAGTGTTTTTGGAAATGTCAATGAGACGTGGCAGATGCAAAGCAGGGCCCGGGGCGGTTTTTATCCTAGGGGACGGCTCGGGATTTCAAGGTGATGTAAGGTTGGCTGTCAGGAATCACAACTATCAGGCTCAAATGGACGGGTGAGTATATCACAGTCACATCGACAAGGCAAAGCAAGGAGATCTCTCCAAGTTACCATCGACCAGCGGTATGGCGAGCGGACCCAGCTGCATGATAATGTGTATGTCTTCTTTGTGTGAGTTGGTAGAAAAAAATCTGGGGCGTTTTCCACCGCGGAACTGATCGCGCCATCCCGCAAACCATTGATACCATCGACCACAACATTTAGCCAGGTAAGACAATCCCAGTGCTAAACCATGCTAGCATTGCGAGTGTCGAACTAAATAGTAAGATATGACATATAAACCACTCACTCTTCGCTTCTTTTCGTTCCCAACTTTGACCCTTGGACCAAGAAACTAGGTGACCATGCAAACTATGTGACTCTACGAACCCTGGGACTATGGGCCAGCATCTAATAAATCAAGTCAATCAATCTGATGTATCATGCAGCCCGCTTGAGCGAACAGGTCAAGCATGCAACCGCAGCGCGACCCACCAATGCGGCCTCGATCTTGATAGACAACGTGTTTGATAGGGCTCATATATTGCGATATGCCTACCTGCGTATTGTACAGTATCTTTCGAGATACTAGGCACCCATGCTTAGATCATCGCGACGGAATTGACGAATCGGAGTCGATCGGGTTCGTTCTTCACGCTTCTCGGCTGTTACATGAAGATAGGAGCAGAATGATACGATGATATCAAGCAAGATATCAAGCAACCATCTCATAGCAAAGTTTCACGACTATAATGACCAAATCGCGCGTTAGCGAGCCTTTCATTTTTATCATTTTTGTCATTTTTGCAACCCTCCAATCTCGACATGTTATGCCTTTGGAATGCGAGTTTCGCTGCCGTCATCCCCAACGTGTCTACCTTGCTCGTGAGTCGTCAGCAATATCCAACCAATTCGATTATCATCCCGTTTCGCCGGATTACAGCGTTGCGCACATAGTCGATAGGTCCTAGATAATGCGAAGCGTCAACCAAAGAAGGAAGATCGTCACGGCGGATAATAGCACCTAAGGTACCTGGGTAGGTATAACTGATGGATGTAGGTATAACTGACGGATTATCCCCGAGGCGTCAGATTAGTACCTAGGTAGGTAATCTGAAAAGTTCAAATGCCAAGAATCCCGTCGCAGGTAGCCTAGTCGCAGGGAATGCGGCGCCGATGCCGATGCCGGTAACAAGTCTCGGAGCGTCCTAGATTCTCGAACCCCCCCTTGCAGATGTAACTTTAAGCCAATCCGCCTGAATTGCCCTTGCGAATCAGAAAATGCGATACTCGCTTCGCGGCTGATCCAGGTCGTTGGAGTCGACATAGACAACGTAATCCTAACCCATGTTCGACAGTTGCCGAGCGAAGGATGGGATCTACTGCCGGATGCCCCACGGATCGTCTTAGAATAGTTACGATGCTATTCAAAAGGGAGAAGATATCTACACTTTAGCCCGACTCGGCCGACGGATTTAATATAAATATTTCACTGCATAGGCATCAGCCTTGACTCGTCGCATACCAACATTTTTGTCGTAGATCTAAGCTTGGAAGATTCGAACTATATCTTCCGTCTTACCTTTTAGCTCGATCTTCAGGAGCGCGATTGTTTCTTTTATAAAGGCCTTGTGCGAATGATATTCTCGGCTAGCTGTTTTCTGTTAAGCCAACATCCAGGAGGCGAGCCTGTGTGTTCTGATGAAACTATGGTACTAAAAAGTTTCGACCTTGAGCTTTTTGGCCAGCTTTGCATGATGTGATCGGTAATTAGATGAATAGCCCTAGGTATCTCGAACCGGATAGACGGGGGCCACGTGGTCTTCATTTCTTGATCCCGACTACCTATTAGTCCTTACCGTATAATATCTCAAGTGTTTCATTGATCGTTTTGCCTGAGACCTATAGTTGATATCGATACCCTATTTATTTTTAATACGTGTAAGAACTTGTGGAATAGACATTCGAAAGACCCGTTTTCGAATTAGATACAATCAATCTGAGTTAACTATGTGTCCAGGATAGAAACTCCTAGAACCCAAGACTAGCCCAATGAACAATCGAAGGCATATCAACGCGTTATCTAAAGTCTTGAAACAGGCAACTTCTAAGATGCCAATATTATGACCGAATTCGCTTTCTTCTTACGCTCTACAATGAATCATCTTGCCGTTCTTAAAGTGTAATTTATGTAATCTATGTCATAAACTTGTGTCCATGTCTGCTATCTCTCGGTGTAGACACTTTCGTCTTCAGGTTCCAAAATCCCGCGCTTGATTTCCGCGTGTCTCTATGGCTAGCAAGTATTGACCAGCTCAATGTGCAGAAGGTTGAGGGACATTGGTTGCTTATTCTGCATGTATCCGTCACATTTACTGGAATATCATACACCGATGTTGAAGCGAAGTCGTTGGGCTTTCCCGCATATTTCCTCGGAGGTTCATTATCTAGGTACCGAGTTTAACAACTAGTAATAGAATGGGTCTACGATATCATGTTCTAGCTTCTTCCTTACGCTATGCTTGACGAACCAATCGTATAGGTTCTATTGAAAATGTGTTTGGTCGTGGGTTTCGAAGAAGCCCCTTTATCTCTAGGTTGCGGGGTTTAGAGAGAAGCGTGAGGGTTGTCTTGTCAAGAAATCGTCACCAGAAAGGCTCGGTGAAGAGGATCGTCGTTAAACTCCCGACACCCTAGATTCTCTCCACCGTTACCTACGGCACGTGGCTTTTGCCTTATTTTTTATCTATCACGATTAGCTATCTAAACCACCCACTATACCTAGAACATACTCCCTAGAATCCTTCTAGATGCCGTGGATGTCTAGCATGGTTAGTAATAGTGAAACTCATGCGGTGAGAGCTAGCCTCGAAGTCTTAAATTAGTATCCCGGGTCGGCTTTTAGATCAAGGCAAACTCGGCTCTCATCAGAACGTATCTAATACAAGGTGGGTATTCGCAGGATCTTGACCCCACGGGGAAACGTCAAAGCCAACATGACTGGTCTATACTTGGGCGTGAGTTACGTTATGTAGAGATTACGGGACAAATCAGGTGACGTAAATTGTCTCGTTGGTAATAGTAAGATAGAGCTTATATCTTGCTAGGCCTATATCTTGCTACCTTAAAGTGATAAAGCAAACAAGAGTTCTATCTGGAGCGGTGGCGGCGTTTTAGTCTCTCAACCATTGAATCTCTGAAGAAAATACCTAGATCGGGTTTAGGGGCGCAAACATAATAATCCTATAGAAACGAATATGACAACCATCAGTCTAACGTACCTAAGTATAACTACGATTTAAAATTACACCGAGTTAGGTCGAGGCTGTACAACGTAGACCATACGGCTCGGTCAAGCTCCTCCATGTCGGAAGGGGAATAACCCTTATACTGAGACGAATAGTTTGCGTCGTATTATTCCTAGTCATATTGTCATCATGATTCTTTGACTTCTCGTTGGATACCACAGTCAATAAAATCAACTCCACAGATACTCTTCTAAAATCCACGGCCTCCCCTTTACTCCTCGTACGGTAGACAAATCAAAGCCTCTCGAAACGTAGATCCACTTATTGTCAAAGGTCCCGCGTTTATGTTTGCCCACGGGTCGGTTACTACAATCTACTTTGACGGACTATCATATGATGTCAATTATACGCCTTAATAACGTTTCGAGGCGTTGTCTTTGAGACCAAAATGATATCTCGGTTCTATACGAAGGGTAACTGAGGAGACGGCCTGGGAATATGTCAGTGTACTGTAGCACGGCTCTCGAGATAGCGGGCGAAGTGAGTTCGGTGGATGATACAGCCCTAACCCTAACAATCGTATCTATGTATCCCTGTCATCTAGATCTGAGTGGATTCTGTATCTTGAAGTTCTTCCCCAGATTTCCACGATATGGGCGGATTTCCCAGAAGCCCACTTCGCACGCTTTTTTCTACGACCCGAAGATCGATGAGGGGTTCGAGTTTCGAAACGTATTTGCTATTAGTAAGACTATCATGAGTAGAAACGAGATAAGAAAGCGGTAACGGCACGTCGGGTCTTAGGTTTGCGGAGGCTGGTAGCAAACTACGAGAGAGAGGCTAAAGAATACTCGAACGGGCAATCATAATGGATACACCCACAGTTAAGAGCCCCAGCCTTCTGGGTCATCATCTTGAAATGTCCAATAGCCTATCTGCGGAGAGGAACCACGTGTGTCAACTCTGTAGCTTGGGTTGTCAGAAGATAGGTAGTATAGGGACAATTATGGGTACCAGGCTCATCGGTAAAGCTTGTTCATGAGACGTCGAGGGAAAGGGTCCTTTCCGTTTTGTTATCTGAAATGTCCCGGGATTTTCCATTTGAATATAGCGAGACCTTCCTGTGCCTCGTACATCGGTTGAGATGAATATATAAGAATAGGAAACTCCCAATCCGACCTTTCGAAATATTCATCTTCACGAACTCAGATCTAGAAGCATTCCAACTTACAGCTATAACTGCCTAGGCATACTATAAAAAAGAACACTCTTTAACATACTTCCAAGATGGCTTCACCAATAACTCTTCTCTCCCTCTTCCTGCTCTTGCCTGCGTTCACCTCGGCCGAACCTAGCTTTGTCGCGTACAAAGAAAAGAGCTGCAGCGATCCTCTTGAGATCTGGACCGACGGCATGATCATTCAAGATAGCAAACTTCTCATAGATCATTCAATCAAAGAAAGGGGGGATTTCGACGGCGGTCGCGCCTACAACAATATAACATTCCCAGCCGCGCCAGCAACCGGCGATTTCGAACAGGACGCAGGGACTCAGTTCGTGTATTGGAAAGTGGAACAGCCGGACCCGACTTGTCAGTTTATACTGATGAGGGATACTCCGAGGGAATGGCAGTCTCTCAGCCAGCTGCCCGGGGATGTGATGTTAAGAGTGGCCGACGAGGGCTGCTACTATACGGCTCTAAGTGTAAGTCAGGAGGTTATAGCGTACACCGAATCTAGTTATTGGGATGTATTGCTAACGGCAAAAGCCAAACGTCGACTTGATTACCAGCTTCTGCTGCGGCCGCGACGACTGCGCTATTGCGGAGATCGAAGTTCAATATCAGAGCCCTGCCGAGAGCGTCAGTGGCGACGCCCCGAACTGCACAATCAAGTCTTACGATGCTACACCCACCATCGAAGACGGCCAACAAATAGCCGTCACCAGGCCACAGACATGCGAGGCCCCGCCGACTTGCACTCACTCCATAACCCTGAGTAAGATGGTCAGCACGGCCGTGTCGCATTTTCAGTCGTATTCTTGGACTACCGAGGAAGGAGTTGACGTATGTTCATAACCCGCATATCTAACCATCACCGCTCAGACGATATTGATTTTGCTAACGCGGAATTTCCCACTCAGGTCAAGATAGATGCTGGTGTCGATTTTATTATAGATTCCAAGGTTTCTGCCGGCATAAGTTTCAACATTGCGCAGGGCTGGATGGATGAGACCGGGACAACTCTTACGCAAAGCAACATCACGGCTTCGTCGGAGGCGGGAAGGCAAGAGGCGGGAACCATAGCATTCTACGCCTTCACGCCGCAGTACGACTGCTGGAAAGGCGACGTTAGCTGCGGCTACGATAATGCCGGAAACGAGGTCGTACTCGAGAGTGTTAGTTTCTGCCAGCCTCGGATTGCAAGTACTGGCGATCCGGCTGGACTTTTTAGGATGGTGTATACTTCGGGATGAGAGATACATTAGTCTCCTCGAACGGATAGGGTTTCTCTTAGATAGTTTTCTTGCTCTATGTTTTTATTTTCGTCATATCAGCTTCTCATCAGTGTCGATTGCTCGGGGATTTCAGGATTTTAGGACAGGACAGAATAGGACAGGACACGAGGGATAGGATTTGGAATTGGCTGCAAGGAATTATAGGGTCTATAAACGCGGGTCGGTACTCATTAAATAAAGGCATTATCTTCGCTACTTTGCCCCTTTCCTCTCGAGAGCCAAACTTTTGCTACTTCGTATGTGCCTAAGTAAAGCCCGCTACCGACGAGAGTCCATACGGCGCGAAGAACGGAACCCCTGAACAACCCCGAGATACCCGTCTCCGAAACAACTTCGCGTGCTACGGCGAGTCCGCCTCGTGCCTTGTATCTAGTTACACCCTGCGACGTATGTCTCCGGTCACGAACACCTTGGTCTAGATCCTGGCTGCTCCCGGCTGCAAGCATCATCCGCGTCTTCACCACATCCATAGGAGTCGTGACAATAGCAGCCAAGCTACCCGCCAACCCGGCACTCGCCCCCGTGATAACGCCAGTCTCAAATAAAGTCTGGATTTCTCCCGCACCCGCGCCGGACCCCGCCTTAGATTGGCTTGCACGAGATCGCCAGCCCCAGATCCTGGCACGCAGATATTCAAAAATGGGAAACTGAATAGCTGTAAAAGGTAGATTCCGGGCTACTAGAGCGGTGTATCCCGATAGCAGCTTGCGTCCCACACCCGTGCCGCTTGCGGTTAGCTGTCTTAAGGCTTGAAGCGACGCAGACCTGTGCGAGCTGCCGGATTTTTGCTGCAACATCTGAGCGTTCTGCTTGACGACCTCGGAGGGAGTAAGGACTAAGCACGACGCACACTCCGCTATGGCCGATGCGCCTGAATGCACCAAAGGTGGCGGGAGACCTAAGGGGGACCCGTGACGGCTGATGAACGACTTGGCCGCTTCGTAGGTCGTGAAGAAAGTCCCCGCGGCGGGTAAAGTGGCGACTATGACTATCCCGATACCCTGATATAAGCCCTTGAAGAGCTGCCGCGAGGGTAACTTAGTCTTGGTAGACGGGTCGGCAAATGTCTTGACGAAATCTCGACTTTGCTGGCGGGTTTTCAAGGTATCCAACGGATAGATAATCAAATCTACGACGAGAGCTGCCCCGCCGCCCGCCTAGAAATCGGAGAAAAACATGGTTAGAATATCACTTGGTTTCTCGATGTTTTATAACGGATTATTTGGAAGGGGACTTGGGAATTTTGTAATTGAGTGAACTTGTGGAAATGAGAAAGACTTACGAGCATAACATCGAGATTTGAACTACCACTCATCGTGGTTACTCCTTAGTACTTCAAGTGATATGGCGATGTTGAATTATTTGCGTCATGCGATTTTGATCCGGATCTGATTAGATTGATAAGATAATGCAAAGACCAAGTTCCCGTAGGGATGCGCATTAGCTGCTCTCATATAGCGATATGAGGCTATAATGACATGATCAGAGCTACGTGTACGAGTAGAAATGGGCAACCTAGGTTATTTGAGGTGAATAGGCAATAACTAAGGTGCCGAGATACCGTATCAAAATCATCGCATCATAGTAATAGACTAACGTACCTAGGTACCATAATCATCATGCATGCTTTGGAGGATATTTGTTTCTTTGATGCTTTCGTATGTAGAGCTACATTATTCGCGATATTCATGTGACAATGAAATTTATACCTACCTTGCATATCACTATAGCGAGGTTTGATGCTTAGTTTACTGCTCGACAATATGAAAGATGAGAATGCCAGTGGATGGATATACGAAGTTGAAAGTCGCTTACCGAGTTAAATACTTGATCAACATCTTCAGCCACTACCTCCAAGAAAAGGACTAAGGAATCCTGGCGACGCTAATCCCTGGCAGCTAAGATGGGCATCATATATTAATAGTCTATGTTTTACACTGATGAAACGCGAATAGATGGATATCATGTTGAGGCATTACTTCGTCCTTAAGTATTTTCAATCCTCACGCCAAAAGTTCGTTAACCGTCTGTGCCACTGCTTCTAAACGTGGCGCATAATGCGGCATAATGGTGAGTCAGATCCAGCACATTTTGCGGGAGGCTCGTCGCCTGAATGATCGACCGAACCTTGACGGCGCCCTCTTCCTCGATCAAGACTCTTATCGTATGGAGAAGGTCCGGAGAAAATTCCGAGTACCAACGATATTGCCAAGTCACTAGGCGGATAACGGCAGCTACGGTATCTCTTGTTAGCTTCTGCTTCTCGAACGCCCGAAGGATTCCCGATAACGCTTTCGGGCTGAATCGCGCGGCGAGACACGCCCGGTAGGCCTCGACTGCTTCGTCGTGGTGCTGGAGGCGCTCTGCTAGGGCACCTAGAATCTCCCACTCCTCGGCGGATTTCTTGTATTGCATCGACTGAGCTCTGTATTGGGCCATCTGCGTTCTCCATATCGTGTATACGCGGAGATCTTCGTATAGTACCATAAAGAGGCTGTCGAGCCATCTTTCGCATAGGCGCTTATTATTCAAGCGCGAGAGATGCTCGTCGGTGGCTGCGCTCTGTAGATGTGTCAATACTAGCCCCACTGAAAGCCGAAGAAAGTTACTCACGTTATCTCCGTCAGCCTTAACCTCGCCGGGGTCGATGGTATGAGTCGGCTTCTCCACTCCGGCCCCTTCGCCGTGGCCATTGGTTAAAGTGGGCGGTACGGAGTCGGTATCGGTTGCGCTCTTCTCGTCGTCGGCCTCGTCGTCGGTCTGGTCACCGTTGGTCGTGGGCTCTGGGGTTCCGCGTAACCCGTCGATACTCGGATTGCGTTTGGTCGACTGGGCCTGCGGGACGCTATCCTGCTTTTCTGTTCGGTACTCGTCCTCCATCACAAAAACGTTACTCCGTATCTTAAGGAGTTGGTCCCAGCCGATCTTTGCCGTCATCTCGGTGAGAATCCCGTAGGCTAATTTGAAAGTACCGCGATACGACGCGGCGCGGAGGTTAAGCAGGCTTGGGTCTACCTGTTCGGCGTATCTGGACTCCGGCTCGCTGTCGATTTCTTCTAAACGCGTTTCCGGTAAAGTGGGAAGGTAGACGTCCTTCGGCTCTGGCATGACCGGCGCGTCCTTGTCCTGGTAAGTGAACATAGGGCACGAGTTCAAGATCGTGAGCGCGTTCTCCCAGTCTTCCATAGCAACGTAAACCTGCGCCAACCTCGCCCACGTGCCGAATTCGCTGGGCGCAGCGATCGTGCTGCGGTCTGCGCAACCCAGCGCCATCTTCAGTCTTTCCTCTTTTTGCGCCGGGGTTTCGGCCGCCGACGCTTTCTTGAGGAGAAATTCGGCTTGGGTATCCAACATGACATAATCCATAGGAGAGTCCTTGAGAGCTTGGTATAATATGCGCACGCCTTGTACTTCCTCGTTACCCATGAAGAGAACTTTTGCAAGTAACGACGACACCTCGACATTCTGACTTCTCAGCTTCTCGAAGAGATTGATGCCAGAGGTGAAGCGTCCGGTCGTATAGAAATATTTGAGAAGACCGGTGGTCAAGTGATTCGATACGTTGTTCGGAACTTGGACGACGGAATCGGAGCCTAGCTGCCAACCTGCAAGGAGTCAAGGGTAAGCATCTGAATTTTAATATATCGTGGGTTTGCGTACCTCTAAAAAAGAGGCTCTCGGCAGCGCTCAGAAATCTGTGTTCCGTCTCGGTGTTGGTAACGGGGTTAAAGCGTCTCACGCCCATGATCTTTCTAATGGTGTCGCCGCTCCCGTCGTCAGCGTACGAATAGGCTCGCAGAACGCTGCAGAGATATGTTTCCAGCCATAATTCGTCCGTAGCCTTTCGTTTCTCTCCCCTCTCGTCGACGCAGTAGGCCTCGACTGTTCCGGGAATCGTAACGTGAACGCGCATGTCAAGCCGGGAGAACGCGTTGTAACAGCAGTATAGACCTTCTACGATCTTGTGCGTGGCAACTTGACCATGCTCCTTGTACGTGAGAGTGTTTATATAAGCGGCGAGACTAGCCGACGAGGACGCATCGACGCCGGTAACATGGTGATATACTCCCGTCTGCGCCAACAAATTTAGCACCGATGCTCGGGAAGTTGATCAATCGACGTACCTGTTTTACGGTGTTTCTGAGGTTTTGTTTCAGGAGGTGGACCAGGTCGGGAGGGCCAAGCTCACGCAATGACACCAAGGTCTCGGTACGGGCCTCGATTGATTCGTGTAGGACCTCTTCCGAAATCCTATAGCGACTATCAGCGCCGAGAATGCAATTGGAAAATAAAACGAGTATTAATTGGAAGTGGCTTACTCTGGAACCGCCGGCGGAGGCATATCGACGGTAGCAGAAGCTGATGTCGAAGGGCACGGTACCGTTGTGAGGAGACGCCAATCACTGCTCTCGATGTTATGGAGTGTCTGATATATCAGGAACGACCAGATTCGATTCGTAGGAACATAATATTATACAGCGAGGATTAAAAAGAGCGAATGGGGTCACAATTTGAAAGACGTTGCAATTGGAAAGATGGCGAGGCGAGCTGCCCAAGTCCGTACGTATACGGATATGTATGATGCGATATGGCCTGTGATAGTTGACAGGTCCGAATGGGGAGCTTGTTTTTTGGAGTGCTGGATTTCCTAACTTTTTTGAAGGTTTGGCGCACGAGCCATCGGAGGTGTGTCAAGGTGTCTTTTCTTTTTGCCTTTGGGACTTGGATATCTTGATACAGCGGGGTAATTAGGGGGTACTTTCCAACTAAAAGATGTAAGGGTATTGTACCGCTATGCTGGGCTTTGCACAGTGGGGTACTTGCGACTTGTCATAGGTACATCTGTAGCTATACCTAAGCTGTATTAGTGGATTTAGCTTATGCAGCTCCCCTGCTCCCCCGGCGACATAATTAATGGATGCACGATTCGCGTCTCTTGTACATTTCCACGCGATTTGTGCATCATCACTATTTCTTCGGTACCTTACCTATTCGTATTTCCCAATTTTATTCCCATCGATAACGATAACAGACTACGATCAACAATTGTATTCTCAACTCCATTTGTATCAATTTCAACATTTGCAACCAAGTAGCTACATACTAAATTCCGTATGCGATATTGCTACTAATTCCATCAGCGCGATAGGCGCAAGTTCGCAAGATGGCCTTCTCCGCCATCAATGTCGAACCAGAGGAGAATATCGACGAGGAGATCGACGATACCCGCGAAATCCAGATTGACGAAGCCCTGAAGCGCTTTCAGACCGCCCTCAAACTTCACGCTCAGGGCCCTAAACATTACGAAGAAGCGTCGTCAGCCTACGAGTTGCTATTCGAGTCTGACATATTCCGATACCCCGAGAGCACCACCGACTTCGAGCGCGCCGAACGTCAATCAGATCCCCGGCACCTAGGCCTCGACGTCCCGTTCCCTCAACCTCTCGACGTCTCCCAAGGGGATATAGACGGCAGTGGCAGTAGCTTGCCCCAGACGCTCTATCTCGCTTATAAGAATCATGGCCAGTTTGCCCTAGACAATATTAGACATCTAGTCAAGGCGGGAGGAGATGTAAGATCCGTATTAAAAGATAAAAAGGTACTCGCTGCCGCTCAGAAGGCGCTTTACGAATTTAGTACAGCTCTAGATTTTGACCCGTCAGATGCCGAACTATGGAGGAGGGCCGCGCGCGTCGCCGCATTTCTGAATAGCGCTAGAATCAGCCGATACTGTCTCGAGGCTGCCATCGAACTTGACGATGATCCGGCGGTAGAGGAAGTCGAGCCGCCCTCTCTAGCCGAGGGATTCGCCGGCGAACAATTGAAGAAACAACTTGACGTCTTGTCCGACGATTTGGCGCTGTCGCACCCGATCATGGCTCCGTTCCTAAAGAAATCGATATCGGATCGTCTCAAGAAACATCTCGACCCTTTTCCATTCCTTCCGAACCCGACCGACTCGCTCGCGCCGCCTCCTACCCTCGCATCCTCGGCGGATCACCAAAAGTCCCAGCGCCTTATTATCGATGTCCCCGTAGCCTCGTGGACGGATTTGGGCATGTCGCTTGTGCAGCTAGTCGCAACTGGTGGTATACCTGGAAAGGCCGTAACTCTGAACCTTCCCGAGATACCAGATACCGAAGACGACGTCGAGACGGCTAGCAATAGGCCAAACCAGATATTGCCCGAGAATAGCGGAAGGGTCCAGCCGGCTTCGGAGAACAAACCTCCAACGCAATCCAAGGATGACCAGAGCGAATCTCCAAAGGAAGGCGTTGCTGACAATGGTATCGCTATCGAAGATGCGCGGGCCGAACGTAGCACCTCTCTGCCTTCGCGGAAACGCTCTCAGTCTACAGCAGGGTTTCCCGACGGGGTTGACGAAGAGGTCTTGGATCAGAAGAGGAGCAAGCGCATTCGACGCCGGGAAACTGCTGGAGAAGTTATGGATACAAACACCCAGTACGCCACCCAATTGCAGCCGTTCCAGGCGGCCGACCAGAATCTCTTTCAGATGACACGCAATATGATAGAGAACTTGGGAGTCACCGACCGCGACACCCTCGATCGACTGGCCGAGATTCTCGACTCGTGCGCGTCTTCTACTCGAACTGCTAAGCTCGAACGGTCGGCCATGGTCGATCTGCGCGACTCGCTCGTGAAATTTGACGAGGAGAGTACCAGAGTGGTTTTCAATAAAAAGGAGGCGTCTACCGTCGGTTTCTCGTCTTTCCTGGAGCACTCGAAGCCCGGATCTCAGAATAAGCGCGAGACTCCCGCGTTCCACGAGACCAAGGGCTTAAAGGCCTTCGTCCAAACTATCAACGACAACTGGATAGGAATCCAAGATGTGGCTTTCGAGTGGGTCAAGCACGTCTGCGCGACTTACCTTACGAGCAAGTGGCCGGATTCCATGAAGACTGCTGTTGTTCAAGTGATTAGCCATCTCGACGAAGATATCTGGAGACGCGTGCAGTACGAGCTGAGATATCACGCCGCGTCTGAAGATCCGGCCGCGACGTTGGCCACGATCGATGGCATAGTTCAAATGTTGTTCGAGCTGCACCTAGACGTATACGAACGGATCACCAACCCCAATAGCGCCGTAGAATACGCGATTCGCGTGGAGACCAAAGGAAGGCTAGGACGCTGGTTCACGTTCGCTTCGCAGATGAGTCGAGATCGCCCCGAGGGTGCAGACCGTCTGCTGTCCATCCGATTCTTATGGTCCGCCGTTTTCGCCGTTACCCTGACGGAAGGCGTATCGAGAGACCACGTTCTTCAGTGCTGGAAGAGCCTCCGCGATAGGATCAGCGAGGAGGACGACCCTCTCGATATCCGACTGCCAAACAATGCGATCATGCCGGAAGTCTCCGCCCGCGCAGCCGATAGGGAAATATCTAAACTGACGACTATGGATTTCTTCCTCGGGCTATTCCAGAACGACCTTAGCGACCCCGTATCTATCATCGAAAGCCTAGAACCCGTATTGAATCCCTCTTCCGTCTATATAGCAACGAACGACCCCGAAGCTATGGTGGTCGACGAAGATTCCGACGCGCCGGCAGCTACCGGCAAAAACCTGCCCATCTCGGAGGCTGCGGATCAGGGCCTGCGCGATCTCTGGAAATTTTTGCTGGGGGCGAGCACCGAATTAAGATTGTTCTTATGGACACGCCTCGGAGAAGCCTACAACGCCATCGACTACACTACGAAACAATTTTCGTGCCTTCTCAAAAGTATCGAGATGGTCGTCGCCGATTTCGAGCAGGATTCTTATCTGACCATGCCTGCCGACGCGCGTCGTCCTCTCTTCTTGAATATGCTTAGGTTTCTAGACGAATTGCTCATCCAGGCGCTTTCGATGGCGCTTAACGATGTCAAAGCGTTCGATATCGTAGACGAGGAGCACCTAAGATCCAGCATTTCCGCTTTGACGAAGCTTTCCTGCTTGCTACACGTAACTTGCATGTACGAAGACGAAGTGCGCGTAGGCATGAAGCAGCACCTTTCGAGCGGCGCCACTTTCCAGTCTTTCTTAACCAAACTTCGCGAGATGCAGGTTAGGAATTGGTCTCTTCTGTATACGATGCTGAAGGCCGGCATTGCGCAGAACAGGGCGGGCTTTACCACACCCGATAACGACCTCGCGGATTATCTAGCGGCTATCCATCAGGTCTTGGGCCTCAGAAAATTCTGCAAGGCGTCCAACAAGATCTTCCTCAAGATGATGCGGGTAGAGCTCTTGAAGCAAAATCTCATAGACAACTGGGAGGATTATCTCGGACAGGTTCTTTACGATCTCTACGGCTTAAAACTCGGGGTAGGTCTTAGCGAAGTGCAAGACCACGGATGCCCCCCCGAGAAGCTCGAACGGCGAAATACGACGGCCCTGGTCGAGAGGGTATCCGTCTTGGCTAACCGCATGCCGATGAAAGATCTGCTGAAATCGGATCTCAAAACCACGATAGAGCACATGCAGCAAGCCATAGGGCAGACCAAGTCGAACCAGCAATTCATACAAAACCTCAGGATCTTCAACCAGACTTTACAAAGACCTATCCCGCCCCTTCGCTTGTACGAAGCGCTCAAGGGTAACATTTCCATCGACGCCGTTACCGTCAACACTCCGGATAGCGCCTTGGCCAAGCACGGATGGTTCTTCCTCTTGGGCATGATCGCCTTCACTAAGTTCAAAGGCGTAGATCTCAATAGGAGGCAGACGCCAGGCGCTACTGACGACCTTCGCATCGGCGCCACGTTTCTACGCCAGCAGCTACAGTTCACACCCGACCAATGGGATGCTTGGTTCAGGCTTGCGGAGTGTTTCGACTACGAGCTCGACGAATCCGTGCTCTGGACGGCAGATAAGATGAACAAGGAGAGGGCAGAACTGGTTAAATACCAGCGCAGCGCGATCCACTGCTATACTCTGGCGTTATCGCAGTCCCGGAACACGCCGCCCGACGCGCTCAGGGAACGTTCCGACGACATACACGACCTTTATCATAAATTCGGCATGCGCATGTACGCGTCCAGCAGAGAACCGTTCGCGATGGAGCCCTTCCACCACTCCGAGCACAAAAGATTCGTTATTCTCGAATCCGGCGTAGAGTCCAAGGATCTTCATTCCCAGATGGAAGACTACAAGGTATGGAAGTACGCAGCTAGATTATTCGCCAAAGCCATGGAGGTCAGACCGAAACAGTGGCAGTAAGTATATCTCGACCGTCGGATAGATGCTGGGCTAATACTTGCAGAAATCCATACATGGTGGCCAAGTGCATCTGGAAGATGTATCAGAAACCCCCAACGTCGCTCGACCACAGGGACAGACGAGATCGGCCTACTATGCAAGCCGTCATAGACGCTCTCGAAAAAGCCATCGAGGTCGTGTCCGCGCTGCCGAAGCCGCGCCACGGCCAAGATCCGATTCTGGAGCCCCATTACAAAATCGTGTCGATCATGCACAAGCTGGTGATGCGAGGAGATATAACGCCGCAAGAAGCAGCCGACGTGCTTCAACGCCAGCCGTACGCCGTCCAGGATGGGGAACGCGTCGAGATCGCGGAGCCGGAAGACTGGGAGCCGTACGTGATCAAGACGCTAACCCACTTGCGAGAGAAAGACAGATCAAATTGGCAACATCGCATCATCATGCGCCACGCCCGAATATTGTTCGACGAGAACTCCGAAGAGCAGGGCTACGTCCAGGCGATGGCCGCCTTCGGCGTGCTAAGGGAGTCGATGCTCACCAAGACCATGGTCATGAACGTATGGAAGTGCGACGCGGAGCGGCCAGGTCGGCATCACGTTTACACGGAGCAATACGTTCGGTTTGCCGTCAAGCTCTTAGTCGTCCTAAAGGACAGGACGAACTTTGAGGCCTTGCTTCGCCGTTTACGCAAGAAGGGGGCAGACTTTTATCATTTCAACGATCTCTGGCAGACTTGCTGCATCGCGTATCTGCGACTTATTCGGCAGACGTACCAGATCTCCCCAGTCCTCGAGGATGATTTCAAGCCCGTCAGCCCCGACGAATTCGATATTATTACCTCTAGGATTAGCGAATGGTCATCGGATCCGTCCTCCTCTCACCCCGCGCTTAGCGCTCTGCAAGAGACGATAGAACTGAAAAAGCTTAACGCGGGCTTGATGAAGGCCGGTGCCATCGACGACCTAGTTAACGACTGCTATACGGCGTTGTATTTCGATATCGGGAAAAACTTACCAGGCCCTGCCGTGTCTGCTTTAATCGCGGAGCGGGAACAGGCACGTCTACGGGAAGAATCTCGGCCGTCTGATAAAATAGTAGAATCCAAGCCGACGAATTCGTTAAGCAACCTCTTGAACCCGCAATCGCACGAGAACTCGGGCGGAGAGGGCGCGGCCGGGGATTTGACATCGGCGAACACGGAAGGGCCGCAAAGACCTCGCAAAGTGGGAATCAGAAGGGCTGATATTTTACGCAAGGCAGAACAAGCAGTCGTACGTGCCCAAGAAGGTCCGAAGCCCACCGGTACCAAATCGCGAGGTTCCGTCTCGAGTAGCAAGACACCCGCGGCAGAGGAAGAGAAACACGACGTAGCCGACGACTCGAGAAGTGACGACGGCGCACTAGATGAGGACGTAGAGATGAAGGACGAAGAGGTCGAGGGCGACTTGAGCTCGGCACCCGGAAGCGTTCACGATTCCGCCGACGACGAGAGCGATCTGAGCGACGCTCCGCCGGAAGACGTATTAGATGAGGATGAGCTCCGGCAGCTAATGTTTCCGAATTTAACTAGAAGGAGTATGGATACGACGATAGATAATTCCGACAGCGAGGAGTCCCTCGAGGAGGGTTCTTCCGACGAAGAGGCTCAAGAAGCCGAAGAGTAGGCCGCCTTAGATTATAGGTTAAGGTGCTTTGTGTATTATATGTTACTCATGAAATATCGTTAACGATGCGTCTGGATTGACCTACGGTTTGTCTGAGTACCGGAGTTGACCAATGCGTTTTCAAAGGCATAAGTTGCCTATTGAACAATTAGTTGCCCGAGCGGCGGGATCTTCTGTTTTCAAAACACCAAAAATTATCGTAACCTCGAACAATACGATTACGGGTGCCTATTCTTATAAGTCTGCCATCGGGATTCGTCTTGGTATGCTTTGGATTTCCCTGCTGGGTACCTCTTAGAATTTTCTTGAGACGTGTCATCGTGATTGCAGAAACCACGCCGTCCAACAATCTCGATATCTTCATTGCTACCGCTTCTCACCGTATCCTTCTGCTAATCCATCGTATTACGCTCTAGCCGGAGAGCAATATCTAGATCGCAACTTCAAGTCTCGTACCCTCTCACGATGTCCGGGATGTGCGTTGGCATTCGTGTCGCGAGGCGTAAACTGCGTCTCTTGCGGAATACTTCAGCCTCCTCCACGAATATCTTAATGTTCAATTCTACCACAAGTAAAACTCTCCCTTCCGGCAAGAGGCTAAACTGTTCCCGTCGCTCAGACAGCTCAGCGACATGTGTGCCGTATGATCATACCACCTTCTGATTTTCCATAGGTATATCTTGTCCTGTTGTCTATTTTCCCGCCTACCACGTGCTAATACGAGAGAAGTATCGACCTTATCCACTAGCTACCGCAATGTTTCCGTATATGAATAGCGTATATTGCCCCTTTACGCGAAATATCTTGTTTTTCTAGCTCTCCGATCACCCCATTTCACGAGACAGTAGATCCGGACAATTCTAATCCCCTGCGAGCTTTATCAGCTGCAACGCCTCTTGTAGCTATGACATCCCTTCATTTCGTCACGGCTGCATCTCGTAAAGACGCGGGGCGGTTTACTAAATCTTTGTTACAGATACTTGTCCGAGACCGACGGGAAGATTAATCTGGATTTTCCTTATGTCAGTACCCGAGCCGACAGAGGATTGCCATTAGTGAATGCGATTAAAGCATCCATCATCAGAATTTTCTGCTGCCCAGCAGAGTCGGAATAGACATCTGATCGGTCCGAGCAGCTACTTGAGAGTAACCGCGCATCATCTAGCGACCATCCTATATTCGTCTATGTCGACATAGACAGCCTCTCATGAGTATATCATTTACGATTAGGCAGAACCGGCTATAGATGGAATCGGCGACATAGAGCACAACTTCCTCTCGTCTCAGGGGTTATGTTCCATGTGACTATAACTTACCTATTCTTACGTCTTCTAAGAGCGAGTGAATTGTTAATCCCGTCGGGAAATGCCCCAGATGGCAATAACATAGCTACTATCATCGGAGCCGTCAAGTTCAAGGTCTTGCTCAGATTAAACTAATTTGTAATTTTAATTGATCAAAGCTGTAAAATGACTAACAGTTGATTTAACACTTCAAATATACAGCTTCAATACGTCAGCATCGATCACTCGCCCCTTAACAAGTATAGTGTCTTACCATTGGCATAAAGCGAGTAATTGTCTGCGTTAAGCAGCGCCTCTTCGGGCGATAACGCCACGCTCTCGTTATACCCGTATACGAAGTCGTTCGTGTGCGGGCTATATACGTCTTCGCAGTGCGTCATCTCGTGTATCGTGGTCGTAGCCTGGCACTGGCGATGGCAGCCTTGGGGCAGCGCGGGAAGCGTATCGTAGAACAGCGGGCACATGACGACGAAATCAAAATCCCACTTGGTGTATGCGTTCAACGGTCCCTCCGTCTCGCATATGCCGTAGTAATCGTAGCAGAAATATCGCGACAGCCCCGAATTAGTCGTCGAACACTCTTTTGCTGCCGCCGTTAGCCTGTCCGCGACAGTCTGCCGCGTCGTCGATGAGTTAGTCTTGAAATACTCGACAAATCGAGAGGATGACGTGTCTGCGGCATCAGCTGCGGCTGCTAGAGCTAAGGTTTTGCAGTTGTCGAGGGCTGCGGTACTGGCGGCTAGCTGTGTGGCGTTGCAGCCGTCTGCTACATTCGTGCGTCCCTCGAGCGGATTCAAACTCAGAAGTTTAGGGACGGCCGCGGCACTTTGAGCATCGACGTGGAGACTTATACTGTTAGAACAGATCGATATCGCCGGGCCGGACAGCTCAGTAGACCCAGCCGCTGCTACCGGGATTATTCCCACGGCCCTGAACGTATATGTCCCGGATTTTTCGAACTTGTGTACGGTAGCAGCTTTGATAACCGTGTCGAAAGATTCAGACGCCTTTAGTAGACGGAAGTTCTTGGCTGTAAGAGCATCGTGCCGAATACTCGCGTGGATCCCCCTGAAAGGAGCCTCTACGCCTGAATTATCACCATTAGTATCGCTTATACTTCACCACCCTGGATTTCTAGGCCGAGGTACCTGATTCATCTACGACGGAGATTTTTTGAACCGGCAATACTTCGTCGAGAATAGTACCAAGTCGTAGCAGATTAAGATCCTCGGAACCGACGTTTTGAATAGTGGCGATCAATTCAGCAGCCTCGCCCGTCGGCGAAGGTGTCAGGGTAACCTCCAAAATCGAATCCTGCCTGCCATATATAGGCTTTAGGATGTGGGAAGTCGTCGTCGCGGTTAGACTAGCTACAGCTAGTAGAATCTCTGTAACCCTCATCGTAACAAACTAGACAATGCTCCTGGTCCTCCGCAAACCAACTGCTGAAGCTTTCCGATCAAGCATCTGCGCTGTACGTGGTTTTATATGCGATTGGCCTTTTAATTTGATTCCTTGGTATTTCCTAAATGAGGATTTATCTCCGGGTGGAGAAAACCCCGTATTCGGTGCTGGGACGTGTTGGGGTGTTTGGCTGCGACGCTGCAAGGGCTGTTGGGTATAGAAATTGGCATACGAGATACTGTATCAACACGAGCAATGTATTTGCAAGAAGCCGTACGTATAGAATTATCAATATAGTCGTTCTAGGTTGACTACTAGCTAGTTGACTTTAACGCCGAATCGACTCGATGAGAAGCCGACTACATTTCAGCTTAGCAAAATCGAAGACGTGGAATATCAACTCAGGGCTGGACGTTTATTCATATAATGGAATTCCCCTAACTGGGCACCTCTTAGCTAGGTGAGTTTACAAATTCCTCGTACGATATGAAAGGCTACGATCTGGAGTTTGCTGACGGATATAAGCGTAGATTAAAGAGCTATATGCCCAAGGCTGTCCTGAATATATTGGTAAGTTGATCCTATGAAATTCTTAATGATTTCCAAATTGAATCTTAGCTCGGCCAACATGTTAATCGCCGAACTATACGAAAGTCATATCTCTAGTCCTCTATATTGTATGCGTTTCTAATGGAGTGACAGGCTGTAAATTTAGGTACAAAGCTAGGTTGGCCTGGCTAGATTTCTAAAACTGTTCATTCTCTAGCACAATCGCTTTGCTATCATTTGGAAATAGCAGCAAATTATCGTTGAGTACATTCTTAAGATGCTAACTCCATAATCCTCTCTATGAGACATTTCGCTAAGGAGTCATGTACGGCGTCCAGCCATACGATAGACTTTAGCATTGCCCTGATCCCACTCCACGACCGAAGATTCGTCCTCTGGAGCACCTGGGCTAGAGAAGAATGTAACCAAACCTGATCGCCCCGGTCGAAACTCGAAACAGCGTATATTATGTATACCCAAATGAGAAGATGAACGGGTATGGTCTCGGTTGACTGGAACAAGACCTGTTTAAGACGCTGGGTCAAATATTTGTATCTAGTTTTGGTGCCTCGCCATTGAAGAAAGATAGAGCTGTAAAGCGCCAATAGGGCGAGTCGTATAACCTCGTCCGCATTATCCGTATCGAAGCAAAGATTCACCAGACGGTAATGTATCGATACCATGGTTTCTTGGTACAACTCGCCATCCATAGCCAGCCCGCACTGCATTGCAACGTTTGCAGCCCTTACAACTTCAGAAACATCATCCCATACGGAGCGCAGTCGCGTATCTAGGTCGCCGAGCAGATGACGAATTTCTAAAAGGGGGGTAGCAACATCTAGGGTTGAGCCCCTGGAGATAAGCGTCTTTCTACGAGAGGATATATAGGAATCCCACGGGATATCCTTGGAAAAGAAAAGAGGACGATGTCCCGTAGCAAGGGCTACGCTAAGATCAGCTCTATACTATATCAGTTTTCGACGCTTATAATCTTGGCTACCGAGATTCGACTCACCGTAGGATTTTGGTCTGTAGTTGCTTATCCTCAAAAAATGCGGAAATTCCCCCTCGTAACGTAACCATCCGGTGTAGACCCTTGATATGTCTTGATGCTGCCCCGAGGTCGTCCATAGCAGTCGATACCATCGTAAAGCCCACAACTACTAATATGGTCGGGTCGGAAGTCGACAGTTTATATTCACAGCTTGCTAAGCGTTCCTGGAGTAACCCTAGAGCTTTGACGAAATGGGCTAGAGCCGTTACATTGGTTTCCCTTTGCCCTCGGATGGAATCTTGGTATACCGTGGCAACAAAGATAGTGAAGTGGAGGCAAGCTGCGTCGCTACATATGGGCTCAAGCCACGAGTCTCTTGTACGGTCTGAGACCAGATTAAGTTCAACAGGCTGCATTGCGTCTTTGACTGAATGTCAAGTAGTTAGACAAAACGTTCACTCTATTATAGTATACCAGTGTAAAGTTATCTCACGTTTCCAAATGGTCTCAAATACGGCCGGGCTTATTTCGCCGGAGATGGTGGTGAGCGGAACAGTGGGAGCGTTCCGTATTCTATTTAAATCCTGGAGTTGCTTGCCGTTGATCCACGAGGGTGGTCTTGGTGGTAATTTCTTTCTATTTTTGCCGCGCATGACGTGACTACGGATAGTCTTTCGATTTTCCTCGATTGACTGCTCTGCCGGAGTATTGATGATGAAAGTTGTGGTAATACCGCTTGGTCTTGATTTCGACATGGTTCCTCTTAGCAACCGATCTATTAGGTAAACGGATACGACAATGGGTTTTTAGAATATTTCTCCTAGGGCATAGCCAAGATATGAATAGCAACGTTATTAGGAATAGCGTCCGTAAAGAATAGAGGTTGATGTATAAGGGGTTTGAAAAATGACTGACTCGCAAGAAGTCGAGGACGCTTTCTTGACGAAGTAGGTCCACAACTACGATGCCAAGACTAAATTGTATTCCAAATAGGGGCTATCTGATTCACAACTTGCCTATCTAGGTAATTTCTAGATGTAGCAGGACGGCTAGGTATGGCTTCAGCATCAGGGATAAGAGAAGATTATCGTAAGGGAAAGGATACAAAACTCAAGGATACGTGGATGGAAAACTACATATATACGTCTGCCCCGATCATGTATGGCCTGAAGAGTGGCCTCTGGATTTCACCAATCTACTATTTATTTCAGCTCATCATCCAACTCCATTTCAGAAAGTCATCTACCACTATGTGGGCGTCCTTAAACCTCGGGCTACTAAAAGAGAGCTCTATGTCTCTATTTCTAAAATCGCAGTTCTGTACCAAAGTTCAATGGCCCCCCAAAAATATCAATCTCGAAGGCAACGTCGCCATCGTGACGGGATCTGCTAGTGGACTCGGACTTGAGGCGTCTCGACAGCTTTTGGAGTTTGGCCTATCGGAATTAATCGTTGCTATTCGGTCCATCGAAAAGGGTGAGGGGGTTGCCTCAGAGTTACGCGCTCAGTTTCCTGAAGCCAACATCCGGGTCTGGCCTCTCGAGATGGAATCGTACGATAGCATCCGAGCTCTGGTTTGCCGAGCTCATTCAGAACTTCCTCGCTTGGATATTGCTATTCTCAACGCGGGTATGCAGACGGCCGAATTAGATATAGTTCCTATGACTGGCCACGAGAGGTTAGTTCAGGTAAACTTTCTGTCTACTATGCTGCTGGCTATTCTTCTCCTTCCGATCCTAAAGGCCAAATCATCCCCAGGCCAACCAGGTCGACTTACTATTGTCAACTCGGGCACCGCACGCGGTGCTAAGATCTCCGAACCTCAGGGAACCACAGTCCTATCTGCTCTCGATGATACATCTCGACCGTGGAACCCTATCGAACGCTATGCTGTTAGCAAGCTTCTCGGGCATTTGTTTATTGTCAATCTTGTACGGTATGTTAACGCGGACCACGTAATCGTCAACCTAGTGGATCCAGGGTTAGTCAAAAATACGGCACTACAGAGTTTTGCTCCGCCGATTGTTGCTGCTTTCTTTTATTATTACAAGGCAGTCTTGGGGAGATCGGTGCCGGTGGGCGCTTCTACCTACGTTGACGCGACAGTGGTCAAAGGAAAGGAGTCTCATGGTTGCTTGGTGGCAAATTGGAAGACTTCGTCGTAAGTTATTCTATAGCTGATTAGTGGAGAGTTACCTGGCTAAATAGGGTTCCGTATAGATTCGCTGCGTTTGTATATACGTCAGCCGGGGAGATGATTCGAGACCAGCTATGGAAAGATACGATGAAGGAATTTCAATTTGCGGGAGTTCAAGAAATACTGCACGAGTTAAGGAGGTAGTGAACCGCTCAGGACCAGCGTAGTCGTAATCGTTGAAGGCAAATTATATTATAATTGAAACCTATGCTAAACTCCCCTTTGATCCTTTTATGTTCTTCCAACCTAGAGATTTACCTGGGACTAAATAGTTTCAGACCTGTCACAGCTTTTGCGTATTAATAGATCAATGATGGTTATCGCCAGCACCAAACCGACCAGCGACGAAGGTACCAAGGAAGATGCCTCCAAGAACAGACAGAAAATATCCCACGTTCATAGTCATCACTGCTAACATACTGCGAGGGTGATTAGACGTAACGGCCGGAACTAGAGCGTATGAAGGATGACTTACAGCAAGTATCCGATACCTCCAATGACGACCTCGAGCAAAGCGCGAAACGTCTCGGTGGCAACTTTGAATGGGTGACTATTCCACTGGGTCCTGAATTGACCACCCATTAACTCCAAGTCGCCTCTACTGCCCGGATAATCGTCCGAATCAGAAGACGAAATAGGTTTGTCGTGACGATGGAGTTTCGGATTCGAGTCGAAGATGATAGATCTCAGCGCGATTAGAATACGGTGCAGCACAGCAAGCGCGATTATAAATATGCAGGTGCCGGCGTAAGAGCCCTGTCCCTGGGGGGTCCAAGCGCTCGAATAGAGAGGAGTTGTAGCGCTCTGAAAGAATACCATCGCCATCTCCGCCGAGGACATCATTATAGATGAGCCGCCCGTGTCCGTTCCCATATCCATCCCGCCGGTGGACGACGGCATGGAGCTCCCGCTCGTCATTGTCATCGACATACCGGTCATGGCCGCGGGGGTCGTCATAGTCATGTCGTCGTGATCCATTTTGCTTCCCGGGAACGTGATGAACAGCCAATGCTCAAACGCCAATGTAAAGTTCTCGGGAACGCAACTTCAAAGTTAGTTAATATAAATATGATGAGAACTAACACGTTATTCCAACTGGAATGGTAACATATTTTGTCTATGGTACGGGACAAGACGAACCTATTTTGATACAGCAAATAACGATTATATCGGTGATGTTCCGGAGTTGTTAGAGACTTCGAAAATACGGACGCTACTGATACCCTGACTACTAGGGAGTCTCCAAATTGAGCGAATAGATACTTGCTCAGGTATCAAGGTGTATCTATAAATTCGATTCTAAGCATATGGGCGGTATGGTTAAGTGTTAGTAGCCCGATGTTATACGGGCGAATCATAGAATTCTGTGCTCCTCCTCATACGACTTGTCTCGGTATATCACATAATCAATGGTGTCAGAGGTCGCGTCCTTTATTATTAGAGGCTCACCAAGTATCCAGGACCGTGGGTCGGGTTTTCCGTCACGATGATTGCCTAACTGCTTTTGGTAAGTTATGGGATTAAATCTGCTCAAACTCTCTCATCCCGCCCGGACCCGAGCATGGATTAGCGGGCTGGATGGTGTTGCTATCGTTATACCCACCCCCTTTCTCACTTGTCAGCGATGTACCCATGTATGGGAAGCTTGATCAAGTGGCGTACTACTTGCTGAAGTTTTATTATTTTGGACTCCTATGAATTCGATGGATTAAATGGGAAATGCGTGTCCTGGGTTATTTTTTACGTTTTAACATAATACGGAATACTATCTTAATATCCAGGCTATGATGTATCCTATTTTCCATTACCACCTAAATAAGCAAGTAGATTAGTACCGGGGTATGATTGTAAACGCATCAGGAACGGAAACTTACGAGAATATTTCAGAATGCAAGTAGACTTCGCGTGCGCCGGACTTCGAGCTCATGATTCGCAGCTGGGCGGCTGCTGCCTCGTCTTGCACGATTTTCAAGACTTCCCGAGGACCACAAGCAGCGATACCAACAGAAAGCCCCGACTGACTAGCAGCGTCCCGTATTATAGTCGTAATATCCGGGCGCCCAGAAAATACATTAATAGGCAGGCGACTTGCTACTGAGGGGCTTCCGTCCAGTTTCTCGTCAGACGACTCGGGGTCTTTCACTGTACTGTTGCTCTTAGACTCGAGCCTCCCAGTTTGATATATAGAGATATCGAGGTTTTCGGGTACCATGTCGATCCCGCTCTCCCCTAGATGTTGTACTATCGCCTCCTCGTACCACCGTGGCAGCTGCGTATCCCTCGTGGCCATGACGACTTGCATCTTTGTGCAAGGCTTCTTATTGCCGGCGCGTCGATTCCAAGCCGAACGAAGAAGGCTTTCCAGCACGAACGGCAGCGAGAGGCCGGTACCGGCGCCGCAGGCAATGACGAGATTATAATCATAGGTGGATAGAGGTCTTCCTTGAACCCCTCCGTACGGCCCATCTAACAAAACCGGAACGCTGAAACCTGGTCGCAACGCGGCAGCCTTGGCCAGACGGCCCGTGAGCCCGCCTCTAGGTTGTACGTAAAATATGAGCTTCGACTGCCCGGTACTCTCTCTCGCGGCGGGTAAACTGCATATGGTAAAGGGGTGAGCTGTGAAGGCGTGCATTCCCATATGAACGAAACGAAGGAACATGTGCTGACCCGGTCGCCACGTCGTATCGATAGGAATCGTCACTTTTAAAGCCAGATCCGAAACCATAACGAAGCTAGCACGATTGGATACGCCGAATTCGAAATACGTCCGGATTTGGGGGTAAAGGAAAGAGAGCGCGTAGAGGACTCCGGTCGCGATGAAGTAATCCCTAACGGAATTAGCTTTTAACAACAAGCCACGGTCATAGATGAGCTCACCAGGAACTCAGCCTGAAGTCGCAGTGAATAAAGAAGAATACTACGAATACTGCCGCTGCTAGATAATGGGTTAACTTGAAGAATTCGTAGAATCGGTCCCTATTTCTAATGAGCCTCGACTATTTAGCGTTAAGAACAAGCATCCCTACCTAATAAGTCGGAGCGAAAAGACCTGCAGATAGGCTTGCGCGATCAAAGCGACGACTCCTGTCCAGTATACGACGCTAGTATTCCACGCGGTGACCATGTCCCCTTTCCAGATATGAAAGACGACGAACGGGAAGGTATGTACGAGAGCCAGGGCGAACATAACCCATCCGACCCAGTTGTGAAATACGATAAGACGCTCGTGAGAAACCCCGGTCAAGGAAGCGATCAGGTTGGATTTAGTCGGAAGGATCATCATAAAAGGTAAGCAGGCCAGAGCCATCCAACCGGTCCTAGTCGCGATAGGAGGCGAACTGCCATAATTAAGCGTTCGCGTGTTCGGCCAGTAATACGGTTTTGGACCCAGCGTCATCGCTACTCGAATACGTATCAGCCTGCAAGCCTATAGTGGCCGTCATAACGAAGTCGGACTCACACAAGAAGAAAACGGCGCCGGAAACCAGAAGGAAGACGATCCCTAAAGCCGGAGTACGCCATCGTATCGCAGAAGCGTCATAGCGGCGATACGATAGAAATCGAAAGCTCGCTAATAGCTTCCGCCACCACGTCTTTTCCCTAAGAGACGCGGGAGCAAGTCGCTGGCCATAAAATCCGATAAAGCAAACGCCAACGACAGCTACGAAGAAGTAGACCGTCCCGAGAGCATATACGTGATCTGCGTGGTACCTGAGAGCTCAGCTTAGCCGATCGAAACGTGATACGTGACGAAAGTATACGGAACATACCAATATCTCCAGTAGCCACCGCGGTATTCGCATTGCGCCGGTGTAAGCTTGCACGCGTCCTCCCGAGACGAGTGAAGCATTACCGGCTGGTCCAGCCATGGCGTCCCTGACATATGTCCGTGGTCCATATTTCCTATCCGATTCCAAAGCAGATACGTAGCCAGTTTGGACGCGAGGTAAGAATCGACGTGATTGCAAGATAGTTCCTGCAGGCCGCTGCAATTTATGTGATAACACAGTCTTCTCGCCTCGCTCGAGTCCCATCTTGCTGACGAGGGGCTAGCAGAAGCCACCATATCGACGGCAAAGGTTCAGGGTTATCCCTAGTCGCATAACGGGCTGGTCCCGTACGAAACAGCCAATCAATACACACGCAATGCAGGTATTAGGCTCGTGGATTCTTGCGCCGGTGCGTATTGACTTTGAATCGCGACGTAATGGAGTTAGGGAGGGGTGGGCGTAACAGCTACCCTACATCTGCAACGGACCTTGCAGGGATGCTAGGTGCGGGTACGATTTCGCCCACGTTGTGATGTGCGCCGGTAAGACTGATTTGCGGTAGCAGCGCGGCAAGAACATGCTCAGTTGCAAGTAATAACTTGCTCGTGAGCAGTTTGACACGACTGGGCAGGGCTTTGGTTTTGCTTGGCAGGTAAGCGCAGGATTTTATAGAGGGACATTCGTAACCGTCGTGTTCATTTCACTGATTTACCAGAGGGGAATCTATGATTTCCTAACAGATGATGGGCAAGGAAGGCCATCAGCTCTAAGAAAACCCTCATTTCGTCGATATTATGAAACATTCTGCCATGTTCTCCTAACACTATGAGCGCAATCCACTCTCGTATAATGAATTCCCTCAACTCTCCTTTAGGGTTCTCTAGACTAGTACGTATTTTGCTTCCGCGTCGCAAGCTGGTATTTCAAAGTACCCCCAATAGGTCAGGCGAAGAATAGAAACAACAGACCGTACAAAAAATGACCTAGGGTTCAGTTCAGCCCAGGCTTCGTCGGGAAATATTCAGCAACTCACAGCGACAAAACCGAGAAGAGGAAGCAGGTCCTAGCAAGCAGGCAATCTCCAACTATCATCGAATTCAAGGTACTACAGCTCTCGTCTAGACGCCAGGGTGTTACTATGAGGTGTGAGGTTCGCGATAGGAGCCCTTATAAAGCCACAAGCCACATGTCTAACCATATGTCTAGCCACACCAGCCACATAAATTTCCTGCCCCAAATCCACCATCACCTACCACTTGGAGGTATTCCTCAAGTGCCAGCCAGACACGACGGAGTAAATCTATCACGAGGTAGGACCAAACAGTACAGCAATTCGTTGCTCAGATGATGATGATGATGACGTTTACGTCTATTGGTCTACTCTATGCTACCCAAGTAGAAAGAAGAAATCAGAACCAGACGCAACCCTCCTTTAAATGAACCTCCCTCCATCGGGTGTACACGCTATAATGTAGATCGTAATAATTTCCATGTCGTGAAGCTCAGCCATGATGTCTCAACGTCTAGAGTACTCCCAAGGGGAGAGTAACGCCTGACGCAAGAGTGATGTTAGTCTATTAATATACTAACGAGGAAGCAAGATTACTTACACTCTTGTTTCTTCTCGTATCGCGACTCGACTCCCCACCAGCCCTGGGAGTCTACAATGGACGCGGGTTAGACATGCATGTCATAGGGACACAAATACTGACCAGGACTTACTGAGCTGGTTGGTGGAGAGGTGTAGTAGGGTCGAAACCCAACTTATCTCCGTGCCGGCCACCCCGGACGGAGGGTGGTGATCGGATTGGAGATGAAGATGAAGATGAAGAAGAAGAAGAGAAGAGAAGATGAGGAACGAGGAAAAGAAAAGAAGGTAAAGGATTGGGGGAGATGGAAACAAAGGGGGTTCTGACCTCGTACTTGCTGTCAGTATAGAAAAACTCAAAATATTGGCGCACCTGCGACTGTACGGAATAACTAGGTAAGTTACACAAAAGTATGAATATCGTCAAGTAAATAAACTTTTCGACTGTTTCGTTGAGAACGCTAAATTCTCTAGGTGCCTGACGTAGATAAAGTTAAGTTCGCCAGATAGCCCACTTGATCAGGGGAAAAACCGTCGAACACGCCTTCTTATAACAGACCCTCAGCGCCTAGCAGTTACCAAGGAAAAACCTAAGTCGGACCAGTTTTGGTTTGACCATAGTGGGATGATGTGGTACGTACAGTGTGATCTCGAATCCAATAGACGCACGCAGGCCTTGCGTCATCGACTGAATTTGATAGAACGAGACTATGCTGTGCGATAGAAGATATCGCCGGCTGAAGGGGCATGCCATCTAGCCGATCAGATGGCGTGCGTCTAGGAGTTTAGACAGCGCAAGAGTTTAGTAGTAAACTTGTATGGTATCACGTTGGGACGTCCTCGTCGTCTGAAGTATTCCTCTCGTTCTGTTATGTTCATACTAGTTCGTGTGTTGATTGCCCAAGGTAGATGCCATGCTCAAGCATATTCCGTTTTCACATTCCCTTCTGATCGATCCGTACCTAGATATTAAATATTAAACCAATTCTCAAACCTGACTCATGATATTTCTGGTACTAGGTCATATCGTAGTTTAGCTCAATTCGCATCGCAGTTGGCCGTTTAGCCGCGAGGTTCTCGAAGTACCTAGGATTGTCGTCCAAGACCCTGTGCTTACGAAGTTGACTTGATCGCGGCTACATAATTGGCGTAATACTTAAAGGATTCCTCGTAGCAATTCAGATTGGAAATACAAGTATGCGTATTTGACGCATGCCCGATACCCTGAGGATAAAATATGCAGCCTGCGAACCTGCCAAAATATCTTTGTGTTCGTGCGTTAGATTTGCAGGCTTGCCAATATTTGCGAGCAGTAGAGCGGCAACGTTAACAGGATAACGGTAAATTGACAGCATCCATGGTATATCTTTCTATTTGTCCTTGCGCAATCTATGTAGCTCTTTAGCGGCTTGCAAGGGGAACTCATATCTCGCGGTCCCTAATACGACGTCTGTGGTTTCAATCTCGCCGAGGACATGGATAGCACAAAGATGCAGGAGCCTCAACCTACAATCCGGTAGCGTGGTACTACGGTCTGAAATCCATTCCAGGAAAGATACAGATAATATCGAATCCCCAATCCGCAATCCAATAGCGTGGTCATACAGTCTGAAATCCGAAATTTCCAACCCATAACCCAGTAGTGTATCTGAAATCCATCTCGCGAAAGACACGAACAGCACAAATATGCTGGATCCTCAGTTTGTAGTCCAGTAGCGTGGCCGTACAGACTGGAATCCGTCGCCGGGGCTAGAAGAAATCCTGTGTGCTAACTGTCAGTCGGGCTCGAATTAAACGACTGCTAAAGAACTGGCCTCGGATCTGCGATACACCAAGTATCCTGGCCTATCATCTGGTTTTATTGGCAAACACGAGCTTGTAGGAGGTTCCGTGAGATTCCTGGCTTATGCTCGGCGGGCAATTGGCAATTTCGGGTTGCTAACTTATCATAATAGATCTGGACTCGGGTTGTCGCGAGTAGTAGGTCGGATAGTGTATTTAATGTATTGGATCGTGTGTCGGATATCTGAATGCGGTTCGTCGGTCTCGACAGCGCGTTGCAATCGCTTGACACCCGACGACTCGGCGAGACTGCGGCTATATTCGCCCCTCGGTCAGCATCATCGCCTAGGCGCGGGGGACGTGGTATGGCTGCGGGAAGTTCGGTGTTCAAGGGTGTCTTACCTGTTTTGCAGCCCTCACCGCGAAATCAAGCTTTTGCGTTGGCGGATGGAAATAGTCTCTTGGAACCTCGGTCGCAAAATTGTTGTAGGATTGGTTAAGCTGGGAATATTCTCGGTTGCAAGTTTGGTGCGATAGGAATCCTAATGAGCCTTTCATCATTGATAAATTACAAGTTGTGGGAATTACCATGCGCACAAATAGAGTCAGTGAGGGCATTCAACATGCACTTGCCTCGAGAGCAGATCGTCAACTCCAGAAATACTACGACATATCGCGCGATATGCGTCTAATCATTTGGCATCGTCACTTAGAGCGACGCATCGCCTTGAATATATCACGTAGAAAGTAATGGCACTGTAGAATGTCGAAATTCGGTCATATTTGCTCATACTAATTCCCTTCCTTCTCGGGTCAAATAGCTATGTTTGGTTTCCACCGAGTTACATGCGGGTCAAGTAAACTATAAGAGCCCCAAGATACAGAAATGATCACAGGAGCCAGATTGGACAGCATGGGGTAAAGGATGCTCGTACAAACAGCAAGGTCGAAAGATATCCCACCCCCCTATTCCATTACCAACTCTACAAATCATCAGTCAGACGGCATAGAGACGAGACATAATAGGATCAAGGGTATCACCTACCGACCAACACACATCCAGGCGTGAAACCATTACGCAATGTGGCCTACGATGGATGCGGGTTAGCGATTGGATATCAAATGGACACACAAAATGACTGGAACATGACTTACTGAAATTGCTGTCGGCAAGGGACGGGGGAGGATTATCAGGGCCGAAGGACAACTCATCGACAACCGAGTAAAACTTGGATGTATCCAGGTCGACGCCATACGATCCAGGAAGTCGCAGATGAGGCTGTATTCAAGTCAGATTAAAAGTAGCCACGCGAGAGATTAGGGGTGCTTACATCCAGTATGATAAGCTTCTCAATATCAAATTTTGCGGTGTTTCTTATTCTGGATCGAAGACTCCACTGCGCGTCGTCCAAAGCTGAGATGGCCCTCTCTAAAAACTCACGTGCTTTTGCCTTACGGTTTTTAGAGACATATCTCAATCTGTTTGTGTAGTAGATCACGTTGTCTTTTGCAGTTTTCACAGTTCTAATATTTTCCTGAATTAAACTTAGCGTGTTATTAATTTTGCTTTCCGTAGAAGGAGCCATTTTGAATGTAGAGAGATGACGATGCGAGATAATTTATTGAAGAGAAGATGATGAAGAGTATGGAAGATGAGGGGAGGGATGAAGAGAAGATGGGGAATGAAGAGTAGCGGGGGATCCAGATGATATAGAAACTAGAAGATGTTCTTGTTAGCAACTTGCATTTGCAGACATATCTCAGGTAAAGAAGGGGCGCGGATGAATAAAATATTTGCGTAATTGCTGGTAAGATTGGTTGGGGGAGTAAGCGTTGCATTAATGCGAGTTGGAATTAAGTTTAACAATGTTAAATAGATGTATTAATTTAATTAATAGTTAGGAGATAAGGTAAAGGTTCTTTCCTTGTTGGCAGAGTTAAGTCTTTATTTAATTCCGAGCAGTTTTTCTTATTTTGTTTGGGACGTTTATGTGTTAGATTATGGAGAATTGGAAGTTAAAGTATTGGAAAGTTAATATTAGAATAAATGTTAAGAAATTTGAAGGTAAAGGTATTAGAGAGCAGTTAGTTCTTCTTATTAGTGACTGAATTAAATACGCGTGTGACATGCCAATTAGCTACGCGATTGTGATGTGTATATGGAATAGAGCTGTGGGTTATGTAAATGAGTATTATGTGCTAGCTACAATCTAATATCCTCTCACTCTGGGAGATTGACATCGGTGACAGACGCGATCATCTCCGCCGCTAAAAGCCTTGTAGAGTCCTTGCCTTTACCAAGGCGGCATTTGGATGTTGGGTGGCCCTCGGCATATCCGCAAGAAATACAGCGAGGAGGCCATAAGATTGCACATATGATCTCTAGTATTGGAAAAGCTTTCCCGTCGCATGAGCACGATTTCACCCTGCATACTGCGGATGTGGGCGGTGGTGATGTGGTGAATGTCGCCCGTACACCTGGGACGCTGGGTACGAGCGTAATCCACAACCACCAGATCTGCTTGTCCGCCCTGAAACCCATCTAGGGTACTGATTTGGACGTGCCGGGCCAGTTGGTCAGGAAGGACGCCAAATAGGTTGCGGATGAGTCTTCGGCCGCGTAGGAAGACTTCAAGTTCAGTGACTCGTGCGTCGTACATGGGGATGATGGCAATGGATCCAGGGCGACTGCCGTCGACGCAAGTGAAATTGACATCACGGAAAAAGATCTGGACCATCTCCAAGATGTAGTGAAGATGCTGAGAATTCCTGAAAGAGAAAGCAACGGCCTGTTCCTTGGAGCTGGTAATACCGGCGATGACGCGGCAACCTTCGCCGCCTATAGTTTCGCGAAGCACTTTGGCGACGTGAGACACCGGGGGCGGGAAATGATCCTTGACTCCGGATCTCATGAGTCCGTCGTAAAACCAAAAGCTAGGTCCACTGCCCAATTGTCCATACTGGCGATGGTTGTGCAGGAGTCCATCAAAAGCGACACCGGCTTGTCGCATCCTCTCCAGACACGAGACGTCAGGGTGAAAGCCGAATAGTGCCGTCATCTCAATGACATTGGGAGTGACAAAGGGGGCGAGCTGTCGAGGGTCTCCCAGAAGCATAAAAAGCTCGGCAGTGTCTTTTTCATCATACCACTGGCTAGCCTGACTATCACCCTGAGCTGCGACAGCTGAAGCCCACGAGTCATCAGGAACCAGATCTCCGAAGGCAGAACTCTGCTGCTCGGGATACGCGTCCACCTGGTCGTCGCCGCCCATACTGTTGATCTGATCCAGGAGGTCATAAGTCTCCTTGGAAAAGAAACTTGCGTGATCCCCGGCAGACTTGAGCTCTTCTTTTGTCTTATTATGCGTAAGATCAGTAGAGAGCTGCTTTTTGCGAGTCTGGCTGGCAACATGATTCGGGCACTCCTTTGCCATATGCCTGGGCTGATTGCACTTTCGACAGATCACCCGCTGGTGACAATCCCTGGCCCGGTGGCCGGGGGATTGACACCAATAACATACGGGATCATTTCTGTCGGCGGAACCCTTAGCAGAGTCCGCTGTTTTGCCCAGGCGGCATCTGGATGTTCGGTGGCCCTCCTCATAGCCGCAGGCAGCGCAGCGAGGGCGATCGGTGCAGTCCTGGCAGTTTAACGCCTTGCTAAGGGCGCAATCAGACGCGCGACGACCCTCATCATCTCCACGAGACGGCGAGTGATACCGGTACAGCGATCCCCCCGTGACCCGCGTGCAGGCAGTTCTGACAGGATGGCTTCGATAACCGACCCCTTTGCCTAGAGTCTGCTGTATACTATAAGTTTTTAGTTAGACAACCACGCACGATTTTAGATTGATAAAGCTTACCTGCTGCCTAAGGACGAATTTGCCTTGAATATCGCGCGTGCGGGCGACAGTCATACGGTGGATGTCTCCTGTGAATCCGGTGCGACCGGCGCAGGCACCCTGAAATCCTATTAGGCATCAGCTAAAATCCTGTCGGCTGCGCGGGGTAGATGCTTACCTCTTATGATGGATTCGAAAATTGCATACCTTAGGCAGAACAGCAACTTTCTACAAAGGGAACCGCTGCTATAAGTATATGTGTATGATTCCCGTCTGACACGAAAGACGCGTGTCTGGGGTTATTGCAATACGACTTGTGGTATCACATGGAAGACGAAGAAATAATCTGGAAGCCAAGCAGGTATGAGGAATAAGATGGAAGAGGCTTAGCCGCTGACGTGAGTCGAGGATCATATTTAGCTGAGCTAGAGTTTGACTTTTGTAATGACAATTGATGATCTCGCGGTTCCATATACTGCCTTTTGGCCCTTACCCATCCGTGTGGTCTGCTTTATATGGTAAGTTTGATCGCATTTACGCTTAATGTTGTAGATTGTCAACCAATGACACTAAATCGTGATTGGTCAATCCCAATAATAATTACCGAAAAAGGAAAGTGGAGATATTAAAAATATCTACTGGAGGGCACCCCAGAGGGATGCCACAATAGCTCGAATTTATATTGCTATCCTTAGCACCCCGTATTAGCACCTTTAATGCCCTCATCCCTAATATCATCGCCTTTAACGTCCCTTGGCACCCTAGATACCTAGCATCCTCATCACCCTCATCACCCTTAGCACCTTTAGCCACGGCTCGGCACCCTCAGCCACGGCTCGGCACCCTGAAAGAGGATTCGGTATCCTCGAAAACGGCACCCCCGAAAATAACATCTTTAATATCCTTAATATCTCCAATACCTCCACCCTTAATACCTTTACTTACGGCTCGGCATTTTAAATATTTGGCACTTTTAACAACCTTAACCACGGCTTGGCACCCCGGAAAAGGACTCGGCATCCTGGGGGAGGACTCGGTACTCTCGAAAACGGCACCCTCACCTTCGATTCAGCACCCAAAAGGAGGCCTAGGCACCTTAGAAAATGGTTCGAAACAGTCCATATTTCGAGAAAAAGATAAAAGTCAATATAATAAGAATTGTAGTGCATGTCCAAGTAGAATGAACATGAGGTACAAAAAGATACTGGGAAAATTGTATGGCGGGGTACGTACCTGTGGTTTGCCCCACCCTTGGCTGTGGCTACTGACTACCTCTACTGAACTGCCATTACTACTGAAATGGCAATACTCATATAAAAACACGGAATTACCTATTAATTGTTTTTATCGAGAATTCGAGCAAAGCTAAGTATCATTATAATGTAGTAAAACGAGGCGCCCAAGGTGGTTATCACCAACCAAGCCTCTTTTCCATGCCCTCTCTTCCATGTCCCTTTTGGTAGGCCGGGGGTCTACTCCCCGTAATCCATTTCATTATCTTTCTCCTCCAGAATTAGGCCGTCTTCTTTACAAAGTACCGGCCGAGGAGTTAGCACGTTGTTGCCTAAAACCACCACGATAATTTCTACGGCCACGGTAGCCACCGCGGCCATTGCGAGGACCGCGGCCACCACTGTAAGCATCACGGCGACGAATACCGCCACGAACGTCCGCTTGACCGGTGTAGGCGTTGTGGTGACCCGTAGTTGTATATCCCTCACCGACGGACTGTATATCTTGGTGTGTAGTTTGTGTCTGCTGTTGTTGCTGCTGCTGCTGCCCCTGGACGAATGTCTTGAAGTTTTCCAGGGTCGGCCGAGGCTGTTGCTGTTGCTGCCATTGGACTAACTGTTTGAATTGTTCAAACTTCTGCTGTTGCTGCTGCTGCCATTGTTCCATGAACTGGTCGAATTGTTCCATGGTAGGCTGTTGCTGTTGCTGCTGCCACTGCTTCATGAACTGGTCGAATAGCTCCAAGGTAGGCTGCTGCTGTCGTTGTTGCTGCTGCTGCTGTTGGTGTTGTTGCTGGTGTTGTTGTGGTTGCTGTTGCTGTTGCTGCTTCCACTGCTGCATGAACTGGTCGTATAGTTCCTTGCTAGGCTGCTGATGGGGCGAAGTAGCCGGCTCCCTCAGCGGCAGCACTATTCTTGGCACTTTTATACCTTGTGCCGCTGCCAGCTCCAGCCTCTTTTTTAACGAGCGCAACCTTTGCTTTTGAACGCAGCGGCGTTTGATCTTTTGAAAGGAGACGTATACCTCCTCCTCCTGCGAGTTGAAATTCTCGCGCTCCATCCAGGCTCTCGCTTGCTCACCAATGTTGAGCATAGCTTCCAAGTGATCTCCCCGACCAAAGATTTCTTCGATACGCTCTTTCACGTTCTTGCCATCAAGCCAGCCTTGGGTAAACCAGCCTTGGGTTTTCCAAGCCCCGGGGGGATTCGGATCCGGTGTGTCCTTCTGCGTATCGTTAGAAACCTCAGCAAACGACTGTAAGTTAAGTCCCAAACCAGGGCTAGGCTTACGGCTGCTCCTCCAAAACTTCCCGCGGCGACGGTATGGCTGCGTCCTTCTCCCCGTTCTCCCGCACCACCGCCTATGTAAGTATCCCCTGCCTTATCGGCGATACCACCCCCATCATCACCGCTGCCACGAGAAAATTCATTCGCCATTGCTGTTGTTGCTGTTGCTACTGCGATGGAGGTGTTGGTGAATGGTGGTGTTGGTGAATGGTGGTGTTGGTGAATGGTGGTGTTGGTGAATGGTGGTGTTGGTGTTGAAAAGAGGAGGGGGACTTTAAAAATTTGGCAGAAAGGTTTGTAGGTAATGGGTTCCGGCTTTGATGCCTAAAATGCGTCCTACGCGTTTATACGTTTACGCGTAATTAAAAAGATACGATGCGAGGGGAACCAGCACTAAATTCGTCATCTACAGGCCTACTGTTAAACTGCTGCGTCCCGAACCTGTCACCGCTTACGAGGATATCTTGTCTTATCGCAAGAGATTATGTTCTAGATTTATCCTTCAACCCAGCAACCTACGTCTCTTGTCTCCTGTTAAGGTCTTTTCTTAGGTAAATACATGTCGAGCCATTGCGATTCGATACGTCGAAACCGTTTATGATAGTGAACCGGCGCTAATGTAAAAGCCCATCACTTTGTCGGAAGTAGATTGCGTATTGTCTTGGGTTGAGTTATAAAACCCGACATATTCGCAATATCGCCAACGCACTGATTATCACGTGGACCGAGACTCTAGAAGACTACTCCATTGTTCTGCGAGGAATTCAACTATCTGAGGCTATATACCAATAGCGCCATTTCTCTGATATCACTCGGCGATATTTATCGACATAGCGCTAAGGTTCAAAGGACTGTCCTAAAAGTTATGAGATTCCTCTAAAGCACAACTATGAATCCCCCTACGGAGCTGTTGAGAATCTTAGGCAGGATTACCGAAACATCATCATATATCAGGTGTGATAATAGTAAGTAAGTGCGTATTTGAGATACGCACAGCTTAAAGTAATAAAAATACCCGGGGTTTATTATGTGCAAGTCAGGGGCTCTACATACTACATCAAAGAACCGTAACCAGCCTTTTCCACTCGTTATTTTATATAGCGTAGTGGTTTAACGCCTGGATGTATGTTGGTTTGTGCCTACGTGCCGCAATATAAGTAGGTTTAAATCCCACTATGGTCAAACTAAACTGGTCCGACTTAGGTTTTTCCTTGAGCATTGCCGGGCTGTCAGGATTCTAGATGAGACATCTAGGACAAAGAACATGTATATACGAGCCATAGGCCCGCCAGATAGGTTGGAGCTCCTGGCGGAACAACGAGGTTGTTTCCATGCTGTTTGGTTCCACCTAATGACACAGGCGTTATGGGGGTGGTCTCTGGTTCGTTATCAAAAGGCGTATTCGACAGTTTTTCCCTTAATCAAGTCGGCTACCTGGAGCTGGCGCTAACCAAGTAATAATACTATAAGCAGGGGCTAAGGATAGGAAATGGAGGATCTCTTATGTTAGGTGAAACTCTAGCTCTGTCTCCCCTTAAGGAGGTACTCTAGACGTCTAAATGCGCCGCTGTAGCTACCTAGCTTATAGCAACTAATAGACGTTAACATACTCCTCCTCCTAATCATAATCATCCACTTATTGGCCGCCATCCACTGCGTCCATAAATTCCACCGCTCTGGCAGCATAATCCACCTGTGTGCAAAGATCAATAAGAGCCCGCTTCCAGAACATCCAACGCCTAAGAGAAAAAACATCGGTACCCAAAAACTGCGTGCTGTGATGTTTGCGCTGGTCATGCTCGCTAGGATTACATTCCATCAGCTCATACAAGTTGGGGGCCGAGTAAAATATCCACTGCGCGGCGGCTTGCATGCGGCATTCCCTAACCCTGGCGTTCTCAGATTGATTATCTTCGAATGCGCGGCGCATAGCTTTGAGCCCTAGGTCATATCCGTGGATAAGATTACGGCTATAAAGTCGAGAGACGAATGCGTTCAGATTAACCCATTCCTGGTATACCAAATGATTTCGTTCGCGGGATGTAGGTTCTTCCGACTTAGTTAGTAATTCACGAGAACAAAGCCGAGTTAAGGATGAGGTAGATGTCACTTGCCGTCCCACATATCTTCTATGGCTTTTCTGAGCCCTGGTAGGTGAGTCCAGAAGTTTCCGGTACCCTATTCGTAAAATGGTTAATCGTAACCCTGGAGATCCCATGAAAATTCTTGAATCACATACCTGGTTCTGTGGGGGGAGTGCCGTTAACTGCTTGACTACTGTTGCGAGATAATCTTGGTTATTGCAATGAATTTGCCTGGCGTATTTGAGAAATGTCTGCCAGAATCCACGGGCGAATGTCTCATCAGTTACACCCCGAGCAGTTCGGGGTCTAAGGTTATCCAGAGCGAATGCAGCACGTTGTATCGAATCGGGAGCCGGCTGGATGCACCCGTTGAGGATGTAACAGATAGCATTTTGGTCGTTGACCGATATTAGGTCCTGGGAATCCATGGCTTGCTTGATCGAGCAGGAATGCTTTGCCGAGAAGACAAGTTTCCGTTAAAATGAAGAATAGGTTATTGCGGCCGGAAGCGTCTTTATATAGTAATTTTAATAGTCCTCGCTATGGCCATCAGGAAAAGGATTCGGCGTGAATAGCTTTAGTAATTATACCACGGACATTTCTTACTCATTTCAGTCCCATATCGTCTCACCTACTCAGGAGGCCACCATAAGGTCAACGCTTCCGAGTATGCAGCTAGGTTTCAAACTCGGCTCTGATCGAGTTGTAGAGCCGTCGGATCTCTAGCTGTATGTTACTCTAGGGGCGATATCAAGCGCTGTAAGTTTACAATTCACTACAAAGTCCCCGATTCAACATTATCTAGTAAGACGAGAAGCAAGCAATAGTCTGATGTTAAGGTTCTAAGTGAATGAGAGTAATGACTAAGAATATGAATAATGAACCAAAAGCCCGGCAAGTACATATCTCAAATATGCGCAGCTTAAAGTAATAAAAATACCAAGTTTATATTATGTAGAATTCAGGGCTCTGCATACTAAATCAAATAGTATTGGCTCGCTCCTTACACTGGTTGGCCGCCATCTGCTCGGTTCATATTTTCTACGGCTGCGTCAGCCGCTTTTTTTGTCGCCCCAGAGAGATTTCTAAAACGCCGCTTCCAAAAAGCCCAACGGGCAGGAGAAAAGACGTTAATACCGTAAAATAGCGGACTCATATGATCAATCTGCTCTTCCTCGCTAGGAGGACGGGTAGTCATCAGGGAAAATAATTTGTCGGCTGAGTAAATCATCCACTGCGCGGCAGCTTTAACGCGACATGTCATAAACGCGCCGCCATGAGATTGATCATCCTCGAATGCGCGACGCATCGCCCTGATCCCTAGGCCGTAGCACTCTAGAAGATCGTTGTAATAAATTCGGGAAGTAAACGCGTTCAGATTAACCCATTGTTTATATAGCTGATGGTCATATTCGTAACGTGTAGGTTCTTCGTAGGTAGGTAGTTAGTAATTCGTCCACGTGAACAAACTCGAGTTGAGGCTGAGATAGGGATCACTTACCACGCCAGGCATCATTTATTCCTCTTTGGAGCCCTGGTAAGTCTCGCCAGATATTTACGCCAAGCTATTCATAAAACGATTAAACGCAATGCTAGAGATCGGATGAGGGTTTTAGTTACGTACCTCGTTAGGCGGGTGTAGGGTCCTTAGCTCGTTAATCAGCATTGCAAGATAACCTTGAGCCGGGTCATCGCATGGAATTTGGCTGGCGAATTCGAGAAAGGTTCGCCAGAATCCGTAGAGAAATGTCGACTCTGATTCAAGACTTTCCCCGAGATGTCGACGTCTTCTTGGTGGTCTAAGATTATCTAAAGCGACCGAAGCATCTCCTAGTAAACCATAAGGCGGTCCGACGCACGTGTTGAGGATATTAAGGATGGCTCGATCAATTTCCGAACGATGGTCGCCGTACAACGCCAGCCTAGGAAATGGGCGGGCGGCTTGGTTATCTTGGTAAGCCATGGCTTTTTTGGTCAAACAGAGATGCTATACTTAGGAAACCGGTTTATGTTATGATGCGGAATATATCATTGCGGCTAGAAATGCCATGTTATATACTAATTTGAAGAGGCCTTGCCGTGGTTATCAGGGAAGAGATTTAGCGTGACTAGCTTTACCCATTACATCACGAGGTCACTTTTAATCCAGCGTGTCAATCCCATATCGTATTACTTACTCAGGTCATGGTATTAACAACAAGGCTTTACGTGGAAAGGTAGTGACTAAGAATATGAATATTGAACGTAACGTCATTAATTTACCCCTTTCAGTTGCTGAAATACCACATTATCACGATCTATCATCAGTAATAGTTTTCCAAACGGGAGTTAGATGCAAAGTGAAATGTTCGTAGTCGGCTATAGGAACGAATTGTTTTTGAAGGTTTCCAAAATTTACACCCCTTTTGGGTGCTCGACCTTCACATCCTGCCACTCTCTTTGCGTTTGAGTAGCCAAGCACTTGGAAAATAAGTAGCTTAATACTCCGTAGGACTTTCGTACTTTTCGCCGAGGGTAGGCAAAAAGTGATTAGCCATTGAAGCCTTACTCTTAACACTCCAGGTCACAACGTCAAAGCCGTTTAGGACCTTGTAGAATTGGCCACAGCGGAAGCCCGATACTTTCAATTGTCAGATGACAAGGATTGCGATAGGTGTATGATGTGATAAGGGGTCTAAGATCTAGCTTGAAGCTATCTACCAGCTAGTCATTCATTATATAAGGGGACCTTGGTTCCCTCTTAGATTTAGGAGAGGGCAGGCGTTAGTAGGATTCCGAAATACCATATGAGTTATTCACCAGCTAGTCACCTGTCACTCCGTAGTGGTGATATACCAAGGGCAGCCTCTGACATATTGTTAGGTAAATATTCGAGACGATAACTAGTCCATCCACGAAAGACGCTGCTTTTAGAATTATCTAATTCGGGCAAGAGACTTCTAACCCATTCCTATGTTGCTCGAGTTATCATAGTAACCTGGAGAGTTCTAAATCTTTCTACGTCTTGGTTGACGATATGGCATTCTATTTACACCTTGCCAACCAAGAAAAGAGTCCCACGACGAAAACCAATCGTTAGGTATACATCATATCGCACGGGAATAACTTCCAATTATCTACAATTAGCATAGGTCTTGCAACATAGTCGAAACATCCCTTAAAGTTTGTAAGCAGTTTGATAAGACATATAACGGGTTGATAGTATATTATGGTGCTGTGGTAAAATTACTGTCCTCGGCCGGGGCCCTGAAAGCTTGCTACGAGCAATCAGGAAAACGGAAATCCCGCATCGCCATCGGCATTACACATACACGTATACGCAGAATAGGACTCGTCGAATCCGTCCGACGTTCTCTACTTAAAGGAAATCTTCCAATAGCTCCAGCGAGCTAGACTAATGATAGTCCTACCGCGAGATACCGGGTCTTGAACAACGCAATACCTTCCGCGGGGAAATACCGATCGGCCGTTATGAGGGGTCGGCGTCCGCGTCAAAAGAAATAATTTAGGGGCCGAATAGATCATCCAATGCGCGGCAGCTATAAGGTAACACTTACTCTCCCGGGGTTCGGGATGATAGTCAAGTTCAAATGCGTCACGGACGGAGGAAATCCCAAGGTCGTACCATTCGACGATATTTCCACCGTAAAGCCGAGCGGCAAACGCATTCAGGTTAATCCATCGATCATATGCTTTATCGTCGTCGTCGTGTTCCGGTCCTAATACGTTTAGTATAATCCCCGTATGCGTTATGAAGGGTAGCTTACTACGCCATGACTCGCGAATAAGTTGTTCAAATCCCGGCAGGTTAGCCCAATGAGATCTGGACTTTTCAAAGAGCAAATTAGTCCTAGTCCTCGAGGTATTTACAAATACGGTTTCGTCGACAGGCACATACCTCTGGGGGTGGCGGGAAAGAACTCAAATGCGCAAGTACTTGCACAAGCCTTTTTTGGTTAACATCGTAGGCTGGTACTTGGCAGACAATTTCGATAAAAGCTCGCCAGAGATTACGGAGAGATTCTGGGTGAGTTAAGATGTGTCCTAGAGCACGATCCAGGGCGTTTCCAGCTTCTGCGGGTTCGGAGCTGAACGTAATGCAACTTTCAAGGATTTGAAAAACGCTAGCACCCTCTATCGTCTCGAAGACGGCAGAGTGTTCAAGCTCCCTTAGAGGCGGATAGTGGTAATCCATGGCGTATCCAAAGGCCCAGATAGAGATGCTAGAAATTGGATTCTATTGCGGATGTTATTTTGGATTTGGGAAGAACAAATTTTCATTTACTAGAGAGCTGTTTATATAGTAACCAGAGATATACGTATATAAAGCCATGGGAGTGAATATTGAGATCCCTCAAGTTACGCATACTTTCTTAACGGGCTTAATCATGGCCATTTACATTGTCTGGTGGTTTGACCAATTTCTACGACATGTAAGGGAAGTGTCACCTCCTATTCAGCAAAACGAAACCCTAAATAATATGAATCGAGGCCTGTAATGAGTGATTAATTTCAGCTTCGAGGTGGATAGTACCCTTTAAATATCGGACGGCTTTGCGATACCCACGTATGCTACAGCCGTGAAAGTCACTCGTAATTAAGAGTCAGGCACTTGGGATGAACCAAGATGGAATGAATGATGCGTAAGAGAATTAGCACAGGGGATACCACAATACTAGCGAGCAGTTCTAGTTGCCGAGTTTTAACGACGTAAAAATAAGGTCGTTGTCAAACGTGTCACGTGCCATGCCCCTTACAGTGGTCAGGGCCTGCTGCCGGGTATTTTCGCTGCGAGTGGGACATTGATTAAAATCGTATTATTGAAGTCTTTGGGATAGACCTTGAGGAAATGTATTCTAAGTCATAGTTGTCACGTAGAAACAACTTTGTTTCTCCCCGAGGGGCTTTAGCTACATGAGTCTGGTTATAGGAACATCCCCTTCCTGAGACGACTAGAATTCTGACAATAGATTCTTAGGTAGCATTATCGTTCGCGATGGAGGACAATGTAGGTATGGTACTTTTACATGACGTATATATCAGAAACTGCCAAGTTACTTATACCACCCATACACCGTACTCAGCAGTACGGTACCTGATAAAGTCAACCGTTCAATACAAGTAACTCGTTTTGAGTCACGGCGGAAAGCTGCCAATTTCGAAATTTACGTAGGATTATGTCTCTAAGCACCTATGCAAGCCTCGTTGCGTAAGATTACCAAGATGGTGGCGCCCGGTCTGTCACTACTATGTAGCGAAAATTAATTGCGCAGTCTTGGCATTTTCTTTTGAAAACAATACTATATTCGAAACAAGCACCAAGAGATGGCGTAGAAAATAGGAAAAAGTAATTAGCAAATTCCGTGGCCTTTATACACTTTAGGTATATTTTTATAATTTTTCAGCATGCACATTGGACACGTTTCGGAGGGTTGAAAGTATAGTTCATGTTAAAGGTTGCTAAGCTTGACCAATGTAATAGCAATTAAGAATCTAAAACCACAGCAAGATACAGTACCTTCTGACGAATAGAATGATGTATAACATCGTTACACTCGAAATTGTTTTGTTAGTATAATTGTTAATCATTAATCATATGCCAAGACTGCGCAATTTTCGCTAGTGACAGCCGCTGCGAGACAATCGTAATCCGTACCAATGCGACGCTGTTATGCAGGCTAGACAATAGGACACATTTTCACTTCGTTCGGGCGATGACCAGGACAACATGATATGGCCGGCGGGCATACTAATTGTATGGCCTAGGGAATGATCTACGTGGTTCCGGACAGCTAATACAGCCTCCCAAAGCCGACGGGATCTTCCAGCGGCTGGGCGTTGTACAGCCACACAGCCAATCCTTTTCGGCGACTTGGCTGCTGACTTTGGAATAGAATATGTGAGTAATATTATTTCCCGACATCGCGCATATTTTTGGGGCAGGTTGGACTTAAATCATGGCCACCCGCGCTTGATAAATCTCCGTCGAGCATAGATCGCGCTCGCTAACCATGGCTAACCTAGAGACGTCAGTGCATATCGGTATCTGGTTCATGGTCGGAGTATCTCTCTTAGCCCTCGCGTCGAGACTCTATTGTCGGCTCTCTAGACAGCGGCCGTTATGGTAAATATCGCGTATCATAAATCAGATGTGCGGTCGTTTCTGATGAGATTCCTAGGTGGGACGACTTCGTTCTCGTGGGTGCTTGGGTAAGATATCTCTGTTAGATGAACGGCCTTAAGAACTGATGCTAATCGCTATCTGATAGGTTATGGCAGCGATCGCTGGCGGGTTGATCAGCGCGTTCGCCTCCCCGGGCTCCGGGATTTCTATCGCGAGCGACGATAGGGTCATGACGTACTTTAACATATGCTCTGTCTTTTGCGGACTCGCGTCGGCCTGGTCCAAGTCCTCGTTTGCTCTAACTCTATTACGCCTCCAGAGCGGTCGGGCGAGATATCTCCTCTGGTACGCTCTCGTAACGATTAACGGCTCGTATATCTTATACGTGGTCACGGCTTGGAATAAGCCTTGTGGTGCCGAGGGCGGAAACGACCTGTACATTCCTGGGTCTTGTTGGAGCTCTACTGCTAAGACGGTCGTTCCTCTTTCGGTAGTGGGTATGTTTGCCGAGCTTCTTTCTTAACTAGAGGGCTAAGATGACTGGTCAAGTATATTCGGCGGCGATGGACTTCGCGCTCGCTTTCTTTCCTTGGAGGATCGTATGGAAAACTCGGATGGTGAGAAAGGAGAAGATAGGGGTCGCGCTAGCCATGAGCTTTGGCGTCCTGTGCGTCTGAACTTTCCTATGTGCCGTCGAGGGTACTTGCTGACGCCGCGAGAACAGCGCCGGCGTGATAGCGATTAAGAGGGCTGCGAACATGACGGGAATGGACCCGATAGCATCATCCACTTACTTTTGTAAGCCACCTCCAGCCGCTTTGGCTAGACTTATTGCTAATCAGCTGCGGCGGAGATGGGAGGTGCGTTCAATGCGTTTATAACTTGGCTGAGCCGTGCGTAAGTATTGTAGCACAAACGATCCCCAATTTGCGAGTTCTTGTCGTAAGGGACGGATTGCCTCATCCGCCCCGCCGTGCGATTGCGCCTCCTGTTGCCTTTCGGAAAGGCTCGGGCACGAGAGGTGCGTCTAGGGAATGGAGATGGCCAGGTTTCGGTAACGATAGAGATTCGGCAAAGGACTTGCGCAATTGTGCAATGATAGAGGATGGGACCAATCAAGTATGAGGATCGCCAGTTGCTAATACTGGGAATTTCGAAATTGGGTTTCTGTAATAGCCATGCGGCTTCATAAGACGAGCAGCGATGCCTGGGGTAGTAAACGGTCTGGGCCGCACGCCTTTAGCATCTAGACCACACGCCATTAGCATCTAGACTACATGCCTTTAGCATTCGTATCCCATCAGATGCTAAATGGTATTGAAAATTACCGTAGGAACTCTACATCAAGACTGAATATAAAAACATACGCAGCAGTCTAGTCACCTGTATAAAAAGCTAACCTCCTCATAAGTGCTACATATCTCGGTGCCGTCTATCCCATATTCTAATGAAATCTTATCTACGTCGACGAAACCGAGATTTCTATAGAACGAAGCTGCTTCGAGAGTACTCTCCAGATACGCGGGAGCGCCATCTTTCCTCGAACGATCCATACCCCATCGGACCATCGTCGTTGCTGCACCACGCCTCCGATGTGAGGGATCAGTCCCCATGAACGTGAGTCCTGAGGACTGCTCAGTCCGTATCTCTTATCTCATTAAAATGACGATACTTACGATAACACGGCGTATTTCCTACGGCTCGCAATTGGGCTTCCTCGGTTTTCTTCGCCCAATCATCAAGAACACCGAGGTTTGTTCCTGCCGGCCAAATCCACGGGGGCTCGACGTAGTTTTCGTTAGGTTGCACGGGGTGCGCCCACTTTGCAAACGCTACGACTTGCTCCTTGTTTCGACGCTCGCGAGTTTGCTCATTGGCCGATGCGGCGTTGCTACTATGGGTTTCTAGGCTCGGGTCGCGAACGACAAGGACGGTAGTTTTCGGATCGTCGATGTCGGCAAGCGCTTTTAATTCGATGCTCTTCTTTAGAGCGGTCCGAACGGCCGGTGTGGGGAATTGCGCTAATAGCATCGCGTTCGAGCCGAAAGCGGCCGTGTGGATCTCGGCGATGCGGGCGGCGTCCGCGAGTTCGGCAACACCTAAGGACAATGGCATTTGTATGTACTTTGAAGTATTATGAGCGCTTTCTACGACGGCAACAATGTCGGAGTATTCATGGTCAATCGTAGTTTCGGAATGGTGACGGAACTCGTTGCAGTTTGGAATGTTATGTTAAACCTAGTAAGCGCATATCAGATTAATGCATTCTCATCCCTGCGGCGATCATTCAATGTCTGGGGAATTGCCGAGGCTTGTAACGCAAGACCCACCGAAGCTTTATTAGGTTGCGATATTGACCAGCCTGTAATAACTTCAATATACCTAGGTACCTATACATGAACATATACGGCAACGCGTCTCTAATTGAGTATCGCCTTTTTACAATGAATGATAGTTACACACGAATCGTAACCTCGTTCGCCCTGAGATGAATCACTTCTCCCTGTTCTCTTACTCGAAATGGCGCCGACATTCTCAGAAGCCACGGCCGTCGAGGCTCTAGATTCTCACACCTACTCTGCAAACTTCGAATCAGAATGGTGCGTAGGCTCCGGTTAGTATCGCCAATTTTGCACCGTTGCCAATTCTGATCTAACCGATGAGACACAGTACCCCACGGCGGCGTGGTGACATCAATCTTTCTTCGCGTCGCCGCGACTCATTTTCGCACGACTCTGGCGGCGCAGAATCAGCCGCACACGATATCTCTGCATGTCGAGTTTCTACGCCGAACTCAGGAGGGCTCGGCTACTCTGGTGGTACGCGATGTCAAGCTCGGCCGCCAGACGTCAACTATCCATATCGCCCTGTCGCAGGAGGGTCGCGAGGAGGTCGTGGGATATCTTACGCACTCGAACTTGGCTGCCGAAGCCGGGTTGTCCCTGAAGACCTTGTGGTCGTTATACCCATCGCCGCCGTTACGGCCGACCAGCTTCGCCGCGCTTCTCGAAAGCGGCAAGGACGCTAGCTGGGCCGAGCAGACGGACAAGCCGCATTCGAAATTCCGTAAGGTATCTAACCGCGTGCGCACCTTTCTTCCGCGGAACGGTCAGGTTGCGCCGGGCCTAATCGATCAATGGGTACGCCTCGACTCGGGGGAAAGATTCACAAACGAGAGCCTGGGCTTTGTATCAGATCACTTCCCCTCCGTCGTGTATGGTTTATGGAATATGGAAAAGGGAAATATTCGTCCGCCGGTCTTCTGGTATCCCACCGTAGTCCTAAATTTGGACATCAAGAAGGCTTTGCCACCCGAGGGTGTAGAATGGCTATTCTCGCGAGTGCGGGCAAAGTGTATCAAGAACGGAAGAATGGACCTCGAAGTTGTCATCATGGACGAGACCGGAGAAGTTGTGGCGCTAAGTCATCACGTCGTTCTAATCGTAGGCGCGGAGAGAAACATGGCAGCACGGAGAACAGTAAAAATTTGATATTGATACCGAGGTTATGAGTGTTCATAATTCCGTTATACCAATACCTTATCTTGCCAATATACAGATCGACTTATTCTTGAGCTTGCGCGAGCTACGTCAGTCTTAATTCGGCACGTGGCACACAGTACAATTTAGAGAAATAGCTACTGTAATTTGAAGACATGCGAATTGTCCAATCATAGCTGAGAATCTCTTCGGTATCACGGCAAGATGCGGATACCGTAAACCAAGGGTCTGCGTGGTTCCTGGTTTTGTACAAAGTGACCTTACCAAGCATGTTGTAAACCGCGAGTCTCGTCGCTATTCTCCCGTCAATATAGATTTTGTCTTATTTTCTTCCGTTCTCTAGTCGCTCGCTATAATTCTACATCGATGGCCGAAGTTACCTCCGTCGCAGCTCCCTCTCAGCCAGCCGCGAAGGATGTTCTACTCCTCGACAAGGGTGTCTCATTATCCCTAACAAGTAATTCGTTAATCGTTAAAGGTATTTCATACCATGGATCGGCGAGGCGCTTAACTAAGGCTAACATTTCTCCGCGACGCTCTAGACAAGAACCAAGCCAGGCGACACCGAAAGAAGCTCTGCGGCCTTGCCGTGGGCAGCGCTCCCGCCGAATTTTCGATTCCTCTCTACAATATCCTCTGGGCAGAGGTCGTCGCCGAACACTTGATCGTCGATTATGCCGACCCTACATCCAAAAAACACCTCCGCGCCGTCAAGCTGAGTTACGCGCTCGGCGAGACCGTTCCCAGCGTGGTAGACGTGTGGGTCGGCGTGGTTCTCGAGCAAGCGTACGGGACCGCCCAGCGAAAAAAGCGAGCCAAGGTATTAGTCAACCCGCACGCGGGACCCGGAGGTGCCGATAAGACGTGGGAACACGACGTGAAGCCGCTGTTCGAAGCGGCTCGCATGTCGCTAGACGTGGTGCGCACAAAATTCTCGGGCGAGGCCGTCGGGATCTGCGAACAGCTCGATATCGACGCGTACGACATCGTAATACCTTGCTCGGGCGACGGGTTGCCGTTTGAGTGCATAAACGGCTTGGGAAAGCGGCCCGACGCGCGTAAAGCCTTGCACCAGGTGGCCATCGCGCACATACCGTGCGGCAGCGGAAACGCGATGAGCTGCAACTTGAACGGCACGCACCGGCCGAGCTTCGCGGCGCTCGCCATCGTCAAGGGGGTAAGAATGCCGATGGATCTGATGAGCGTTACGCAGGGGGATAAGCGAATGCTCAGCTTTCTGAGCCAGTCGGTCGGCATTATAGCGGAGTGCGACCTGGGAACGGAAAACTTGCGCTGGTTGGGCGCCGCGCGGTTCAACGTCGGCCTAGTGCAGAGGATATTCAGCAAGAAGCTCTACCCGTGCGACATCTCGATGAAGGTAGAAATCCCGGAGAAGGCGGATATCAAGGCCCACTACAAGCGCGAGCGCAACGGATTCGACCATACTACGCGGAGGGAGAACGGCGTCGCGAAGGAATTATCCTCGGCGGGCGGATCTCCCTCGAGCGAGACGGATTCGGGAGAGGGTCTACCGCCGTTACGATTCGGGACGGTAAACGACAAGATTCCCGACGACTGGGAAACGGCTTCGTACGACAAGCTTGGGAATTTCTATTGCGGAAACGTAAGTAGAAGGACGTCCCGGTCGGAAGTATATCTCGAGTCTCTAACTCTAGACAGATGGCGTGGATGGCGCCGGACGCGAACTTCTTTACGGCGGCGTGTCCCAACGACGGGATGATGGATGTCGTATTAAACGACGGCGACATCTCGGCGGCCAAGTATCTCGAGCTGTTAATGTCGGTCGAGAACGGCCGGCTGTTCGACATTCCTCACGTATCGTACCGGAAAGTTATCGCCTACCGTTTCACACCTCGCAATCAGAAAGACGGCTACATCAGCATCGACGGCGAGCACGTCCCGTTCGAGCCGTTCCAGGTCGAGATTCACCAAGGATTGGGTACCGTATTATCGAAGAACGGGAGGTACGAAGCGGCCGGCCCGTCCGGCTGGGAGAAAGCCATCGTATAAATGCGGAAGAGAGTAATAAGCAGGTTATGTGATACCCCCAGCGTAGAAGTAGATTTATCTTTGAACAACACGCGCACGATTCGTACTGCGTCTTAGGTATATTTATTAATATAGGACTTTATGGTCTTGAACAAAAGTTTCGATTCCCGATATGTCCATCCGCATAAACGCCCGAACTCCAAATCCTAACACGTTCGCATTCCCGGCAGCGGATAAATCGCTGTTGGCGACTTAGTCGTCAAATCCATCCCAGCTATCCCCGTCGCCCTTGTCAACGTCCATCTCTTCCTCCGACGAGGTAACTCTATTCCACGGTAACCTCTCGTCCGACAGAGATTCCGTAGCTCTGGACTGCACAGGTTGGCAAGCAGATTTGCATTGCACCTCCACGATAGTCCGTAACCTCTCTAGAAACGTACCGCGGTCGTCGGCGTTCTCGTCACCTTCCTCCGCCAGCAATTCTAGCTTCTCCGCTTCGTCGACCCATATATCTAACACGTGAAGCCGCAAGCCCACAGACACCTTGGATAGGTCGCCCGTCTTTTCGAGGGGCCATTCCTCTAGCAGCCGGAGCATGCCGTCCGCGCGCGTACCGGTCCACCGTTTGTCTTTCCCGTCGCCCACCCAAGCCAGACTGGCGCCGAATACCCGCCTCACCAGCAGCAAATATTTCTCCATGCGCAAAACGTCGATGGCAGTCCATTCGCGAGAGAGGGTAGCCCAGAAGGCGCGGAGGAAGGGAATCACTACGGCGCACTCGTTATCGCTCGGCGTAGGAAGGGCAGCTAGGAGGCCGGCGAGGTCGGCGCACAAGTTTTGCTGAGGTATGGGCCGATCGCACATCCATACACTGTAGTATAGTCCTTTCCATAGTTTTAGATAATCGAGGTCTGTCAGCTTCCGGGCGGTGGTAGGCGCCGTGAGGAACGTGCGAAGGGTACCGAGGGCCGAGGTTCGTATTTTGCGATCTTTGTCACGAAATGTCAGCATCCAGCGCAATCGTCCAAGACCTAAACCATAGCATGTCGCGCCTGAGGAACTGCAAACTAACCACTGGACGCAAGGTGTTTTATGAAGGGCATATTCCGCTCGTCGGCTGCCATCGTCGGAGGTATCTTATTGAGGTATGATGAGGTATGATGAGGTATGCAGAATAACAGGGTTGCGAAGTGAAGTTGGCGTGAAGTATCAGATTGAATTTTGGCCGTGACGACACGGCCGAAAAAAATGAAGCCGATAAAGATAAAGAAAATAGTTGTCCCACCGCGGTGGAACGTCTGAACTAAGTGGGTCCGGTACCTGAGTACCTGTATTCCGTACATTAGGTACCTACATATGTACAAGTGCATGTGCTCGCGTTCTTTCAGTATACCTAAAACTCACGTCTTCCAATGATTGCTTAAGTAGATATCAGATCAATTCTCGTAAATACCGCATAAGATACGTCAATTAAATAGTATCTAGGAACATGGATCTAAGCGAAGAAACGCTTTACCTTCCAACCCAGGCTCTTTACCTAAGAATAGCCCGTTATCAACCAGCGCCTGGCAAGTGGCTAGCAAATTGAAGAATCGTTGATCACCACTCCTAAAACTCTTAATCCTAACATATTCTTATTACCTGTGTCCCCGTTCAGAATTACAGGAAAAGACTATGGTTATAATGATACCTATGATCGTAGTAAGGATGAGAAACGCAAGAGTCATCCCCCCCAAGCCATGACAGTTGCTTGCTAAGTGAGGAAGGTTGTTCGCCTCAAAGTATTGCCACGAGTCCCAGACGTGTGGGAACGTCAGGCTTTCCAAGACGACCAAGACATACAGGAAGAGGCAGAATATGAATCCTTTGCCAGATCCGCAGGTAGATCCGGAGCGCTCGCGGTCAGTCTCGCGGCAAAAGACCAATATGACGACCAAGACCGAACACCAGAGAAGGATAGCCGAGACAAGGAGATGCGTGAAGACCTCATGGGCGTCGCTTGACCGTTTCTCCATTCCATGTTCAGCGAAATATGGATTTAGCTCATTGTGGACAAACGAGGCGAAGTACGAAAATCCAACCGCTGAGAGGCCTAGGTAGGTGATGAGGAATGTGAATAATGCCGCACGGCCTTTCGACATGGCGCTACAGATATGGTAATTCCTGGTGGGGTATGGGAAGTTAGCGAGTGGTAACTTAAGAGAACCCTAGATAGCTAGTGGCAACTTGACAGAGAACTCTAGGAGATAGTCGAAAGGTTACAGTTGCAGATTGCGGAATGGACGGTGGGAATCAACGAAAACGGGCGTTGTGAGGGTTATGGCCAATGTTGGTATGCTAGAAAGTCCAGAAGATAAATGTTTAAATAGAAGTCGACGTAGGCTCGGGTGGGTGTATGTGGATTACAGAGTATGACTACATCTTGATAACGAGACAACTGTACCGCGAATCACTTCAAGTCAGCGTCTGAATCTTTCCACCTCATTACTTCGCCCGAATAGTGACAGAATTATTAGTGATACGCCATGATTCCGTTCTAAAGTGACAAAGTCTCTATTGAATTACCACGTTGACTGTGACCACTTCCAAACACAGGCGAACTCCTCGGCCGTAGGACCTGAGTACTAATAGAGACATCAGACGTATAGGCGGATATCCCTATGATAGCCAAAGTCACCATCATACTTTCACGATAGGTCAATCTTAGTATAAAATGCGGTACACCCAGATATCAGTCTCGATCTTACATGACTTATATTTGCCGTAAATAGTGATTTAATGTAGTATTCCTATTTGCTTTTACTTTGATACTGGGTAAGGGCTCACTCAGGAGATAGTGATCAAGGAATTCGGGGCACATTTACAATTAGCCACCGTAGACTATTCAGTACTCGGGATTATACTCAGGATTATACTTGCGCAAAATTTCAAAGACGGGGGATTCACTTTCTATAGACAGTATTGGAGGCAAACCCCGGCCACAATAACTTTACAAAGGCCGTATAGTCATTAATCACGCGTCGCTGCTGCCGGAACCTCGAATACTGACCTTTACTAAAATTCCCGAATATCCCAAATACCTTTAGCATTGACAACATAAGACTTGGCGCCTAGAAGGACTCGGTATCTTTAGCAGGAGGACCCAGCACCTTCGAGGGGGACTTGGAACAGTACATACGTATTTCGATCAATGGGATCCTATCCGCCTCTAAAAATACATCCAATAAAAATGCGCGTATACATAAAATCCCCCTTGCGAAAAGGATGGCCCAAAAATAACCTCACAAATTCCGGCATCGCTTGTAAACCTAGGCAAATCAAGCTTAGTCGGACGATATTCGTCATACGCTTAGGCGAATCGAGGTTAGCTAGACAATATTCCTTGTAAACTCGGGCATTCGGGTGTTTCCGTGGTGTTGTGGGCTCTTGGGGGGTAATAGTAACAAGCTTGGACCGTATATTAAATTACTAATAGTAAAGGGGAGATCTAGAATCTGTAGCACGTATCTTGAGGTCTAGCCGCTTTGCTAATAGAGATGCTGGCTATCTTGCATACAGCTCACCCCTGAAGCTATGTTAGTTTTCGGACGCGAACGATGATGATGATGATGAGAACGTTAACATCTATCGGTTGCTATAAGCTGGATAGCTATAGCAGGCGCATCTATGGCGCTTTAGACGTCCAGGGCAGCGAGTTCGATAAGTCAAGTCAGGTCAAATAACCGTATAGACTTGACCGCCTACAAGTCAGATATGTATTGTACACTGGCTTACAGGGCTTACCTGGTCATATCTGCGGACTTAAATGCCCCTATAAAGCCACAGACGTAGCTATATCAGCATAAGAAATACACCTATCACATAGCATCAAAAATATTCACGATCTACCTAGGCCAAGTCAGGTCAGGTTCAAGTCAGGTAAAGCTATTAATTGACTCGTCGAACTCGCTGGATGAGAGATCCTCCACTTCCTATAGGCTATAGCATCCCCAGCCCCTACCTGCCCAGAGCATCACTCTACCTGGTTAGTGTCGGCGCCAGGTAGCCGACTTGATCAGCGGAAAACCCGTCGAAGACGCCTTCCTATAACGAACCGGAGACCATCCCCATTAACGCCATGCCCAAGGAAAACCTGAGTCGGACCAATTGGTCAAGTGGGATTCGGACGTGCACGATGGAGAACCGGGCTCCTAATTCCGAATACAACGACGCCCTCTAAAACATCTCAACTATTATACTAGGGCTTTATGGCATAAAATACTCTGAAACGGCGTCTTCGGAGAACTATGACGACCCTCCTAGGGCAGCAGTAGACATACGCTTGGGATCTCAACAATCTAGCCGTAGGCACCCGCCGAACAACATTACAGGGGGCATACCGTATTGCTCCATTTCCTCGTGATAGACCTCATATGGTGATTTTCCTAACCGCCTTACCGGTGCATGGCCTCGTCCGTATCGCGGCCACCACCCTTGGCAATGCTGTCCCGTAACAGTTCTCTCGCTATCGAGTACATAAACCTATAATGGCTCTGCTGTCCTGAACACATTTAGGGGGTGGTTACAAATCTTTGATATTAACATTCTAGCGACTATGGAGGACAGAAATAAAATCGATCAATTCGTCTCTCTCTACGAGTTCAGAGAGACACCAGGCACAATCCCCGAATCCTTTTCGGATTTGCTTGAATCGTATTCCGGTATCCCCAAGAACCATCAGCTCGAGCACATCCTGAAAGTACGAAAAGAGGCATACGCCGTCTTTCCATACCCGTGCCTAGGAGCCTTCATATTTTTTGAATTGAACCTTTGCACCCACCCGGCGTACCAAGAGCACGTCTTGAACCCGTTGAAACAAGCATGCCCCGACGGTGCCGTCGAGCCTCTGTTTCTGGATCTAGGATCCTGCTTCGGACAAGATCTGCGCAAGCTGGTCTACGACGGTGCGAGGGCGAGCCGAATTTGGGCTAGCGATATCGACCCCGAACTTATCAATCTCGGATTCAAGCTGTTCAAAGACGAACATAAATTGCCGAGAGACCATTTCCCGTGTCCCGGGGACCTGCTGTCCAACTCACCCGAAGACAAACTCAGAGCGTTGGACGACAAAGTCACCATCTTGCACTTATCACACGTATTTCACTGTTTCAGCCCCGAAGAGCAGAAGGTGGTAATCAATCGCTGCCTACGGCTTCTGAGGAAAGACACGGGACAGCCGGTGTTGGTGATAGGGATTCAGGGCGGGAGCGCCGTTCCCACCGCCGGCGTTCGCGGATGTACTAAATATATCCACAGCGAACAGAGCTGGAAGGACTTGTGGGACGAAGTACGGGAGGGCGACGTATGGAAAGAAAGGATTAAGGCATTGGATGTGAAGTCGGAGTTGCGAAAGCTAAGAGAGGGGCCCGAGACGGAGCTGGGTTGGCTGGTATTTGAGGTCTGGATTACTTTTGTTTGAGAATTGGTGGATGGGATCAGATCAGTTAATTCAGAGAATCAGTTAATATCGCGGACATTGTCTACTTGGGATACTTAAAATGGGCCAGTATCTACTAGTTAATTCCACGTCGGTATAGGGATAAGACTCAACACTCCATCTTTAATGACTTGACCCAATCGACAAGTCGTATTCTGCAGATGGTCAAGTAGGGTGTCAAGCAAATGCAAGGACTATGCGCATCGACCTGCTACGGTTTACGCAAAGGAAATAGAGGCGTCGTAGGTCTCGTACTTTAGGAAGTGCATGAGCTTGATATCCTCCCGGCTGAGCGTCTTGCAAAATTTCTTATGCTCTTTCTCGGTCCACGCCTTCGTTTGGCAATCCTTACCCAGCAGTCAGCATGCTGCGGAGCTCGTCTGTAAAGATGTATATTCAAATCGCTACGTACCTTGTCGCAATAGTTGAAGAGCGCGCATCTTGCACAGGTGTTGAGATTCTCCTTTACGTCGTCGCAACCGTGGCATTTCCGCTGGGTTCCTTCCCCGACTGCGTACTTGAGGACTTGTTCGTTCATCTTGATGACATCTTTGAACCCGAGAGGGATAATCTACCGAGATTAACATATAGGTAGCAATCTGACGCGTAGGTAACTCACTAGAACCTCGTCGGAGTCTTCGATTCTCACGCCAATGCTTCCGTCGAGAAACTGGTGAACTAAGGGGTAGAAGATAGCAATGGTATTGCCCACCTTGAAGTTCTTGAGGAGGCGGGGCATATCGTTCGGATCGTCGGGGTAGAACGCAACAACAAACCGATCACCTTTGTGATCCTTCGCTACGATACGAGGGCGGATGATAGTGTCCGCCTGGATAATTTCTCCTAGGAGGCACCAGTGCTTGCGGTTCGTACCGGCTCCGCCGCGGTCGACGAGGTACCGGTCATCCCAAACGTGCTCCCCCGGACAGTCACGAAAGGAAGGGAATAATTCGCGGTCCTGGAAGGACTGAGGTTCGGCTCGCGTAGCCATCGGCCTAACCTAGAGTTTCATAATTTGGTATCCGTCAGACAGTGACAGGTAGCCGAACATTAGTGTATGTAATGCGGGACGAGACGCCAACCCGTTTGCCGCCATTATGCACTTGAGGTTCTAAGCCGGGGCATTAGCGGCGTGCTAATATTAAATTCGGAGAAACTTATCTGCAGAAACTTTATATTAACCTCACGAGTGTTGGACGGAAGCTGGGACCTCGAGTACGTACATTACGGATATATTGATAAACTCGACTTGCTTATCGTGATAACCAATTGCTATCGTAATAACCAATTAAACCCCCACAAACCTGCCAAAGCAATTCTACACGCGTCGGTCCCGTTTCCACTTCCACGTCCCACGACACTTATCCTAAGGAACCAAAGCGCTCTCTCCGCCAGGCCAAGCCATGGAATTTCCTGGCTATCGTCATAAGACACTCGATTTTCGGTGAACCGTACTTTGGCACCGGCCAAGATGGAGGAGTATACGCGGCCTCATTTCTTTTTTCACGGCGACGCGGTAAGTCGAGTCCTCTCAATTAAATATGCATCTGCTAAGTAGGGCCGACGGAAATTAGGGCGACGAAAAACTAGAAAACGAGAAGCGTCGTTGCCATTTCTGCCAGATCCGTTCGTTCGCGACTCACACTAAATTCCCCATCACCATCATCAATACCGAGGACGATGCCGTGCTCGACCCCGATTTCCGGTTCATGGACAGCTCGGTCCTCGGAAAAGGTGTAGAACCGACTAAGAGAGAGTTCCTCACCGGTTGCGAGTGCGTCGATTCGGAAGACTGCCAATACAATACGTGCAATTGCCTTCAAGATGTCGACGACGATAGTTCCGACGACGACGGCCTCTACGATACCTACGGCGCGAAACCTCACAAGAAAGTATACGCATATCATAGCCACGGCGCTAGGGCGGGCCGACTACGATCCAAAATCCTCGCGTCGCGCGATCCCATCTACGAATGCCACGAGAGCTGCGCCTGCGGTCCGTACTGCCCAAACCGAGTGGTAGAAAGAGGTCGCCGGATCCCCTTGCAGATCTTTCGGACCAAGAACCGCGGCTGGGGCGTGCGGAGCACCGTAGACATCAAGAGAGGCCAGTTCGTCGACAAGTATATGGGCGAGATCATCACCGCCGAAGAGGCTAACCGCCGCCGAGCCGAGTCGCATATTGCGCAGCGAAAGGACGTGTACCTCTTCGCCCTCGATAAGTTCTCCGACCCGGAATCTTACGACGAGCGCCTGCGCGGGCCGCCCTTGGAGGTAGACGGCGAATTCATGTCGGGCCCGACCAGATTTGTCAATCACTCTTGCGAGCCGAACATGCGCATATTCGCTCGAGTAGGGGACCACGCGGACAAGCATCTGCACGACCTGGCATTATTCGCGCTTAGGGACATACCGAGGGGCGAAGAGCTAACGTTTGACTACGTGGACGGGGTGGACGATTCGGAAAATGACGCGTTAGATCCGGAGAAGCGGAAGGATATGACACGATGCTTGTGCGGGAGTAAGGCTTGCAGGGGGTACCTCTGGTGAGGGCTACTCTGGTGACGAGGGCTACTGGTGATAGTATGACGAGGGTTAGTATCTGGTGATAGGTATGACGAGGGCAGCATGTGCCGGCATCGTACGTAGCCAGCCTCGTACTTGGGATAAGTTGTTCGACTTTCTGCCGTTTGGTGTAGCACCCGTACTGGCTCGGGTTATTTCAGTACAATGACGAACATTGCCACGTGGCTACACATCACAAGAATACAGAATCTAATGCATGTGCCACTATCGCTTGAATCCGCCCAGAACTAACTGGCGCAATCTAACAATTATGTTGGTAGGTGCACCACCTTTTGACGTTATTCTGCCGCCGTAATAGCGAATGCGGATTTGATGGATATGAATTCCATGTGACAGCGACATGGTCAATATTAAGGTTAGCGGGGAAAGCTTGGCAGCATCCCTTGGCTTGATTCGCCTTAGCTCATGTATCAGTCCACTTATTTCTCCATACTTTTGAGCCTCCTCTAACCTTAAACAATTCTGGCATCATACGAAGACTAGCGCCCGCCGACGATCGAGACCCGAATCGCCCTTCGAATTTCGAGTATCGCAGCCAGAAGAGAGCGAGAGACGATGCGCTGAAAAGGTCTTTCATATTCGCCCGGTGCCTATCACTGTCCAAAAGCAATGGTTCGTTGAAATGCACTTCCTATCCCCGCGCAGTCCGACAATCCCCGAAAGCCTTCTAAGAAGCGCTGCCAGCCACGTCTTTTCCACGTCCGACTAACAATTGCTCTCGTAGGGCTGCTGCTTCTCGACGCCCGCCGGCCCCAACGCCCCTTATCCGGGCGGTAGCGCCGCGTCGCCCTCCGCGCGCGCCATCAATTCCCCGCCGCTGCACCCTTCCGCTACCGACGACAGCCCGCCAGTCTCGCGCGCCGACTCGCACTCGCACCAACCGGCGCAGCCGCCTCATCCGCAGCGATCGCATCCCCACGCCCACCACACGCCCACCTGCCAGCCGCCGCTCTCGCAACACATAGACAAGCCCTTGCGACGGCACAAGTGGGTTGCGCGCGATCGGTCGTGGACCCGTTCCCAATTAGATACGGAACGCGCCGACTTTTTCGATACGCGAGTCAGCGGGCGCGCCGAGGTATGGCAGGTCCTGAAGGCGGCCTTGGAAGTTCTATGGGAGGCGGATTTGGCCTACGCGACCGGAAGTGAGCGGGAAGACGACGGGACAGACGGCATAGCCACGGCGCAGAGCATACTGAACGCCGCCGAGATCACCCTGCCCACAGGCGACTTATCGAACGGCGCGTACGACTCGCTAGGAAACTACTACGCATTGCCGGAATGGATCGTTTGCGATCCCGTGAACGTTACCGAAGAAAACGAGACCAAGAGAAACAACGGCGACGCGGGGCGGAAAGGAGACGGGGATCTGACCGGCGAGGAAGAGAGCGAAGAGGAATTGGACGAAGACGAAGCTATACGACGGAGGGAGGAGAAGGGAAAAGGTGTTGTCGATATCAAAAACGCGGTGAAAGTTCGTGCTAGACTTAGCGAGAATTTACCAGACGTGGTCATCAGCGTCGGTGTGGACGAAACCGTGAGAAGCTTTGCCAAGAGGGTAGCCGAAGAATCCGGGGTAAGTTCTGCAAACGTTTCTCGCGAGCGCCTTCTGACAATCTAGAGCAGCTGTCCTCCGCGAAGCACGTCCGCGTAGCCTATATGGGCAAAATCCTCAAGGAGAACTCGTCGCTGCAGAGCCAGGGATGGAAGAAGGGCCATATAGTAAACGCCCTAGTGTTCAACCGGTAGCGGCGCTGACGTCCGTATTATATCGCCAATGCTCGTCCACCGTGGATCCGAATCTAATGCTTAATTTCGAATACCCGTTGGAGGAATACCTGTTGGAGGGTCATCGGACTGTCCCGGCCTTTATTACCAATTTTATATCGGATTTCCCCGGCCTTTACCAATTTCTACATCGGATCTCCCGACCTTTATGTTCCTTTTCTGTATCGGATCCTGGACAATACCCAATATTTGTACCATGCCGTGTTGGCACGTGGTGGCTATCGGAGGGTGTAATTAATGAAGGTCCCGGGGTCGTTTCGAGCTACGTCGAGGCTCTAGAGTCGAGTACAACATTGCGATCGACTCTGTTATGTCTACTTGTGTCGGAAGGTGACTCACGAGTAATCCAAGTCACCTACCTGATAAGGGCCGTAATGTGTGCTATATAAGTAGGGCCTTCAAGGCCACCAGACATATAATTAACGCGATTTTCAACCATTTGACCAGTCTACTTGAGCCAATTACGCTGCCCTTATCCTGTGATTATCAATGTGTGTCGTAGGGCGATGAGAACTGTGTTATTCCGCGCAGTACGTCTATCATTGTATGCTTGACTAAGGTGGTCAGTTTGTCTTGCTAGATGGTATCACCACCAATCTTCATTTTTGAGTCTTCCCAAAATATCAGGCGGTATACTCTAGCTTTTTTCCCCTTATGGAGTACTCTAGACGTCTAAAGCAAGTGAACCACAAGGCGTGGGACCCTAATACCAACCACTAGACCAACCCTCGAGTCAAGACCTGCAAAGCCAATAGGCTTGAGATTAGGCCGATCGACGGGTAGTGATCGCTAATCAGGGAATGTTGAGCCCCCAGAGGCAAGGTTTGGCATCATAATTACCATGTATCATCAGTACCATCATCAGTATTAGCAGCATCATGTAGATTAGAGCTTGCCACGTCCGATACCCCCAGGGAGGCTGCGAAGAGGAGCTTACCCTTCTTTCGCTCAGACGTTAAATAGAACAACAACATAGACGTCTAAAGCGCCCGAGACACGCCGCTGTATCTATGTAGCATATAGCAGACCAATAGACGTTATCATCATCATCAAGTCTTCCCACGCTCATTGTAAAAGACTCAATCTAGATACTAAACATGTTGATTGGCCAGCTGAAGGAATCTCAATACGGAAGCCATCCTAGTGCAAGAATTGGGATACAGTACTCACATATCACCCCGGATCCCCGTAACGTGTGAGCAAAATCCCCTAAACTTCAGTATCCATCCCCAACTGGATGAAACGCGTCGAAACACATCATGTGCATTGGATATTTGGGCAGCCCATATCCGTTTAACACGAGTTTCCATAGCTCCTTGTACGCTAGGCTTTGCTAATACCATGCGCAACCCACTCGTCAACCAGACCCACATTAAGCCACCCCTCCTCCACCAAAAGTTACCTATTTTTAACACATTGCTTAAAGTTAATTTTAATAATAAAGATATAAAACTTTATATATATAATAATTTAAGGTTAATTTAAAAGATATTATTAATTTTATGTTAATTAAATTTATATTTATTAAAATATTAAATATTAAATATATTTTTAAATTATATATATATATAACTTTAAATATAAATAAATTTTAAATAAAAAATAATTAATTTTAATTAACTTTATATATATTATAACTTTTTATATTAAAAATAATATAATTAATGTTATTTTAAACATTATTAATAATAATTTATTTATATAATAAACCTTTTAAAAACATAATATTTTACATATAATAATTTAAAATAAAATAATTAATAAAAAAACTTAAAAAAATAACTTACACTTTTTTAAACTTATAATTAAATAAAAAATTAAATTAATTAATTAAATATTAATTTAAAAGGTTATAAAATATATTTTTAAATATATAATTATATAATTTATAATTTAAA